>NC_051164.1:52054610-52257110 GCF_013339745.2 Dermacentor silvarum | reverse complement strand
GCCACCTTGAAATAGTTCGAGAGCACATCGGACGAATTACTCCGCAACGGCCCAACAAGGACGTTGCCATTGAATTGCGTCCGCATTTACTTTACTCGCGCAATGAAGAGCAACAGCAATCCGCCGAGACGCGCATCCAAAGGCAAAACGATGCATCGCGGCCATGACCTATTTTCATCTCCTACAATCACTTCCGGTGTCTGCAGTAAACAAAAGCATGGCCTTCGAGATTGTATTACATTAACCGAGAGGGCCGTTTCCGGGGGTTGCCAGTTCAGTTCTTCACCACGCAGTGATGCCAGATTGCTGTACGGTTCAACTGCGACATAAAAAAAAAAAACGAAAGAAGAAAAAAAAATTTACTGCACCGAATGCGCTCAAATTTTGTCCGCATGCTGTGGGACGGATGCTGTTTAACATGCAACGCGTAATTCAGGCTCGAGAATAGGGTGCCGTGGCCCCTATGTAGTTCATTTCACTTGAAAAAAATGACAAGTCAAAAATATCACGTCGGCGCTTTAAAGAAGTGGTGCAGAAAAAAGATAATTCTGCTAAATTCTATGGCGTTTTCAACGTCGACAAGGGGGAAAGGGGGAGATTAATCAAAACTCAGATACGGCGCAGTTAATTAAAACTCAGATACCGCGCATTCAATCGTCCCATCCATTTCATACTTTTTCAACAGACAGCCAGCGTTGTAAATTGTCTAGTCATTCTTCTCGTGGTTCGCACGCACAGTTAATTCAAGCGCTTCTATGTTGACAGCTGTGAGATAATCCCGTATTTGATGTTTTTTTTTTTTTTTCATTTCGGTGTGAACTTTTCTTTGCGTGTGCCTCCCTGCAACTTGGCGTGTTGTCGTGATCTGTCTGGTTGAGTATAAACTGTTATTCAATAGGAAATGGTTCGATACCTGTTTTTAACCAGCGGTTTTCTCAGCATAGTATAGCCCGATGCTCTGCCCAAAAGGTCACGGAACATTTTTTATGCGAACCCTCCCGACCTTTCTTGACTGTGGCTGTTGGGTTCGACTGGATGAAGCTACTGTCCTGCCAAATGATCATCATCATCATCATCATCATCATCGTCGTCGTCGTCTTATCTTTATGTCCACTGCAGTACGAAGGCCTCTCCCAGCAATCCCTGTCTCACGCTAGTTGATTCCAAGTTGCGCCTGCAAATTTCCCGATTTCAACCCCCCACCTAATTTACTGCCGTCCTCGACTGCGTTTTCCCACGTTCGCGCCCATTCTGTAAATCCAATGGTGCACCGGTTATCTACACCACGGATTACATTGCGTGGGTGTCTAGCTCCATTTTTTGCTCTTAATGTCAGCTAAAATATCGGCTACTCTCATTTGCTTTCTGATCCACACCGCTGTATTCCTGTCTCTTAACGATACACCTAACATTTTTTTTTTCATTCCATCGCTCATCGCGCGGTCATTAACTTGTTTTCGAGCTTCTTTGTCAACCTCTAAGTTTGTGCCCCATATGCTAGTACCGGAAGAATGCAATGGTTGTACAATTTTCTTTTCAACGATAGTGGTGAGCTCCCGGTCATGATTTGGTAATGCTTGCCGTATGCGTTCCAACTCCTATTTATTCTGCTGTAAATTTTCTTCTCACGATCAGGGTCGCCTGTGAGCAAACGGCGTAGAAAAAACATACTCATGCACAGATTCTAGAGGCTGACTGCCGATCATGAATTCTTGTTACCTTGCAAGGCTATTGAACATTACCTTTGTCTAATGCGTATAAATTTTCAGCCATACACTTACACTTTCTTGGCTAAGGCCCTCAATTATTTGTACAAATTTGTCGTCAGCGTTGCCGAGCATGACAATGTCATCTGCAAACTGAAGGTTGTTTGTGCTTCCTGCCTCCATGACTACTGGTACTCTCTACTTAATCAAATACATGTTCATAATCTCTGAAAGCCATATAGACAACTTCGTTTTATTTTGCAGATTTCTCAATTACCTGATTGATCACATGAATGCGATCCATTGTAGAATACCCCTTCCTGAAGCCAACCTGTTGTCTTTGTTGATTGAAGTCATGTGTCACCCTGGTTTTATTAGAAATTACTTTGGTGCATACTTTATACTATATTAAAAGCAAGCCCCCACAACACCCTCCCCGCTTCAACGGGCCTATAATACTTCAACTGTTTAACGTCTGCCTTCTTGTGGATAAGTATAATGTTGGCATTCTCCAGTTCTCTCGTACACTTGATGTCGTGAGGCAGTGAGGCATTGCGTATTAAAGGCCGCAAGCTTTTTAAAGTATATCTCGTCATCTTTGATTAAATCGGCTGTTATTCCACCTTTTCCTGTCGCATTTCCCGGGGGCATGTCTCGCAACGCCCTTCTAATCTCATCGCTATAGTTACACATGACACTTCTGTATCCTGTTCATCCCTACATCCAATCAAGGTTATATGGCTGTACTGTTCTGTACAGGTCTTTATAATAGTCCTCTGTGGTCTTTACTATGTCATCGAAATTGCTGATGACATTACCTTTCTCGTCTTTCGTTGCATATACATCTTGCTATTTCCCATGCCGAAGTTTATTCTGATTTCATTTCTCAGCTATTTCATTTTTCTTTACTGCTTCCTCAGTCATTCCAACGTTATAATTTCGAATATCACTTAATTTCTTGTTGTTTATCAGCTTTGACAGTGCAGGTAATTCGATCTGACCTCTCGAGTTAGACACTTTCGTACTGTGTCGTCTCTTTGTTAGGTCCTCCTTGGGAGAGCTTACCTTGATGCCTTATCTCGATCCCACTTAAAGTGATGCTTCTGAAATCAGCCTAGTTATGGTTTCATTAATTACCTCTACGGTATCTTCATCTTCCCGTTCTAAAGCTACATATTTGTTCAAAGAATCAACCTGAATTCGTCTGCTTTTACCTTTACTGCGTTTAGGTTAGCCACTGCGGAACTCCGCTTAACAGCGTCGTTGCAAAATTCTGCGGAATCAGGCATATATATATATATATATATATATCGTAACATGCCCTAAATGCAAGTTACTGTCGCCTATATTAAGAGGTTGGCCAATGTTCGGAAGATTCGCAAAATTTCATCGGCACTGTAGAGTAAGCTATTATTAGGTGCACATTAATTGAGATGCACTACTCCACTGATATCAACAGCTACTTATTACAAAATTCGAGCTCTGCGGGTAATTTGTTAAGGAGTCAGAATAGAACCCTCCAGTGGCCCCCACTTTTATTACCAGGTTTAACAATCTTGCTATAAATGGCACTTATCCCAATATTTACAGAAAGGAAAGTACCAAAGTTCGAGGCGCGGCAAGTGTTTCTTTTATTTAGTGCACTCAAAACAAATACCCGTAGTCCAATTCGGAAGAAAATCACGCCCCCTTTTTCTCCCCCTGCAAAATTAGCGGCCGATAAACGCGCGACACCGTAGTATTCAGGCCCTGCTGGCAAGCCTCTGTCACGCTGCGGAGAATCAGGTACTGGACTGAAGAAAGCTACTGCTAGGGTGACTACAGTTGGTGCAATCCAATCGATGGTGCAATTATGCAGTCGCACCTGTCTACATTCTCAGCGTGCTCCTCTGCTCCAAAGTCAGTGAAAAATCAGTCGGTCAGTCGAACAGAAAGACGGACTAACAGGGGCAGCGCCGTTTGAAGCGCTTAGCATTCCTTGGGAACTAACCGCGATTTCTTCGCGTCTAGCCGTTTTCGTGGGTCACTTATCCCGAAGATTGTGCAACCATATACTCCGGTAAAAACCGCAGTGGTACGGGTGCTATATAACGGGAGCGTTCTCGCGTTCTTCCCTCATGACAGCTGGCCTCATAAGACGCTGTCGTTGAGACGCTGTCATTGAGACGCGGTCATTGAGACGCTGTCATTGAGACGCTGTCATTGAGACGCTGCGCCTCTGGTCGAAGTCGAAGACGCTGTCGCTGGAGGCGCTGGACCATTGGTCGCAGACGTTGCACGGGATTCCGAACTGGTGCTTGAGGAAGTGGCGCTAGAACACCGTTTGGCTTACAGGTACGTGTAAGCCACGGTGGTAAGGGGAGCGCCATTGACAACGCATAGTGACAAACATAGATTAGTGCCACAAATAACCACCTCCCAAAGCATGCTATGAACGCATTCTTGGATAGCAACCGGGGTTGGTTCATCGTATATTTTTTACAGGGGCAGAGACAACTCTCACGTTTCCATGCAGGAAAGTGCAAGCGACGCACACTCTTTTTTCCCGTCCGAACAAGCGTATCTTATACCATCCGTCTCAACTAATCTTCCAGCCACTTCTTACTTGTCTTTGTTGGCATATTAATGCGGACCCATCTAAGCGCCCTCTTCGCGAGCGCGGTGGTAGCATAAAGTTCATATCCGAATTCTGAGACATGCCGTCGCATCTATGTAGATCGTGGAACAATACACTTCATGCAAAAAGAAAATCTTGAACTCGCTGAGTATGCATGTCGACGCTGAGATCAATGCGTAACGCAAGCAGATGTAGCCGGTTGAAACTTTCTATTTATTTATTTATTTATTTATTTATTTATTTATTTATTTATTTATTTATTATTTATTTATTTATTTATTTATTTATTTATTTATTTATTTATTTATTTATTTATTTATTTATTTATTTATTTATTTATTTATTTATTTATTTATTTATTTATTTATTTATTTATTTATTTATTTATTTATTTATTTATTTATTTATTTATTTATTTATTTATTTATTTGTGCGGAACAAGAGTCAACAAAATGTGATTGGTGCCTGCTTTGCTTGAATTCGGAGCGTCGATGATCAGCCGCAATCATAGCCTATACCTGCCTATCCAGCGGCGACAAAACACCATTTCCGGAACGGAAAAACCACTTTCACCTTCCGCTGCTGCTAAGTATAACTTCCCTGCCTAAA
Organism: Dermacentor silvarum; assembly: GCF_013339745.2. Classification (NCBI taxonomy): domain Eukaryota; kingdom Metazoa; phylum Arthropoda; class Arachnida; order Ixodida; family Ixodidae; genus Dermacentor; species Dermacentor silvarum. The sequence continues at coordinate 52,252,178 of NC_051164.1, read as the reverse complement.
CGAATTCACTTCCTCGCTTCTTGTGCGCCTTAGTGTTTGCATGACTTTTTCCGCTATCAAACTCGCTAAATCAGCCGCCAGCAATCCTTGAGGCGCCTGCTCGTGCTTGATTTTTTTTTTTTTTTTTTTTTTTGTGGCTGCTTTAAAGCGAAACTTTGTGTAGCCGGGTCGGATCTTGATGCTGTATTCTGTTGTCCTACTATACCGCGCTCATTCTATTAAAAGAAATCACGTTTATTTAAAGTGAAACAAGAGAGCGAGAGAGACAGAAGATAGGGGAAAGGCAGGGAGGTTAACCAGATGGAAAGATCCGGCTTGCTACCCTGCGCTGGGGAGAGAAGGGAGATAAAGACACACGAAAGTAGAGATAGAGAAAAAAGGGAGCACAGATACACAATTTAGGTCAGTCACGGTCACCGCGTACTGTCACCGCACAGCACTGTAGCACTTGCAGCACTATAAACATATGTTGAGTCTGTAGCCGCTTGTCCGATCTGTTACCCTTAAAAACTGCAACAGTGCCCTCGTCGCCCTCTGCTGCGATGGCTTGTGATGTCGGCATTCCAAAATAAGTGCCTTTGTTAAATGTTTTAGGGGCGAAGCTCCTTATAGCGGCACCCGTTCGTCCCCGTCGTAGTAGGTAGCCACGTCTAGTTTTATGAATTGTTCAATAGATGGCGTTGTGTGTCCATATATGTATGTATACCCATATATATGTATACGTATAGTATAACCGGAAGCCGACTTCCGCTTCCGGTTGCGCTTCCGGTTCCGGAAACCAGCTTCCGGCTTCCGGAGAACGCTTCCGGCGTTTTATGAAAAAAAAAATCCGGAAGTTGTGTCCGTAGCGCGGAATCGAACCAGGGACCCCTCGCTTCCGTACGCGCGGCGCTAGCCACTACGCCACGAATCGCACATAGACACACGCACCACGATGGCAATAAATACCCAACATTAACGAAAGGCCGCGTTTCTAGCGCGTTTCTAACGCGTTTGTGCTAGCGCGTTACGGCCCGTGTAAGAAGCTGGTGTAAGACGCTGTGGCCTCTCCGCCTTACCTTCAACGCGTTTCGAACGCGCTGCCCAAGGCGGTGGCAAGTCAAGTTCAAGTCGAGGAGCGTTTATGAATACGGGGGGTATACTCTCTCAGCAGTCATGTGATGGCGTCGGCAAACGCGGTGCACGTTCCGGCATGTGTAAATGGCTGCGTAAGACGCTGTGGCCGCTCCCCCTTACTAGAGAGTACTGCACGTTTCTAACGCGTTTGTGCTAGCGTCCCCTTAAGCGGGAGATCCAATGATTCCCTCCGGAGCTTCGCCCACTCATCATCATTCACCCCGTGGATATGATGTGATTTTTTGGTCAAGGCGCGCTATCGCTATTGCGAGCGATCGTCTCAGAGACGATTTAAAGTGAACCTTTCTTCATGGAACCGGACGTATTTCGATGCTGTCATAAATTCTGTGGTCGGTGGTTGAACTGTGGAGAGTGCGAGGTAAATAGGGAGAGAGAGAGCGAGAGAGAGAGAGACAGAAGGGGAAAGACAGGGAGGTTAGCCAGAGAGGAACATCCGGTTTGCTACCCTACGCTGGGGAGAGAGGGAGGAGGATTGGAATAGAGGAGTAGGAGGTTATTACTTTAGCTGCAGGAGGACCTAGCTTTCAAAATACTGGCGATATTAGTGCCACCGGCGTGCTACTCATCAAATGCGTTAGACTTTGACCACTTTGCGAATACTACAGAAACTAAATTTGGTGCCGTGCCCCTAGAAACAGTCTGAAGACATACAGTCAAGACTAAACGAGAGGACGGGGTCGAACAGGGGGGCACTGCAGGCTACCCCCTGTCCAATCCACGTCGTCCGGCTATCAGACGGTTCGCCATTCGCTCTCCAGCTCTGAGTCGCCGCGGAATTGGAGGAGGCGCCGAAGCATTTTCCGCCTAAGTGCCGTCTTTTCACGGGAATACGATGTCATTTGCTCTTTAGTGCCAGGCCCCTTCGAGCGTTTAGTCCATCGATAGTAAAATTTCACGGTTTGAAACAAGTTTGGGGCACTACAACAACCAATGATCGATGTCATCATCAAGACCGAGTTCGGAACTGATCCCAAAACGATTTAACGCACTACTTGAACACTACGCGGACTACAGCGCAGGAAATATCCTCCCCCTGTAGCTGCCTCCACGAAGCTGTAGCTAGACATACACCTTACCGCACCGCATGCTGTACCACGCCATGTAACCCAAACAATACCCGCATTAATGTCCAGATTGCAATGCCCCGGCCACGCTCTACCACGCCACTTGGGCGTGCCGGTCAGCTCATGAGCGCCGACCCTACAATCCCACACCCAACCACACAACAGTGGCAAGCCTCGCTGTCTAGCGTCAAGCCCCGGGACCAGCTCGATCTGGCCGTAAGAGCGCGCCGGGCGGCCGCGGCTCATGGGTCCCTGGACTGAGGACTCCGCCCACGCCCAGGGCCCGTCGAAGGACCCTGCGGTTTCCCTTTATTTTAATGACTGTCTTTTTTCTCTCTTATTCTTTTCGGTAGACATGGACGCGAGAATGATGCGTTGACGATGTCGTGTTGAGTTCTACAATACTGCGTGACTCATTGCGCCTCAGAAGTTTCTGTAGAAGTGCTTTGCTTGAATCAGTCTCCCACAGGCGGCGCTGCTTCAAGAGCAGTTGTTGAGGGGCAGGGAGGTGGAGGAATGACGACTGAGAGTGGCTAAAAAGTCTTGTCGATGGCAAAAGTGTATCTGACACACGAAGGGCTGCCCTGAGGCCTTTCCGGTGCAAATGACTCCAGGCCATAGACCAGGATGGTGACATTAAAGGCTGATGAAAAAGCGCGTGGTTCCCAGCCCCTGCCGAGTGCAACTTTTGCCATAGAGGGAAAATGACTACACATCAGAAATTTCCTATCATTTTTCGCATCACAGTGAGGCACGATGCGAAGTTCGAAAAGATGTGGTCCACAGCCTGTCCGCCATGCTGATTACCGCAGTCCATCGCTTGCTCTGAAGTTTATTTGTTGTCCTCCAAGTTTCTACCCTATCAATTAGTTCCGGTAGTGCGAAGCTATTGTACACTTGTCAAGAATAAAGGTAATCTGCCCGGTCATTGCTTGGTAGTGCTTGTCCTATGTGCATTTATAAATTTAATTTTCCTGCATTTTTTTTCTCCATAGTCTGGAATCCCTCCGAGTAACTGGCCTAGATAAACGTATCCTTGCATTTTTTCGACACCACCAACTCAACATTTTTAAACACAACAAATGAGCCTTGACCTTTGCCCCCTTGAAAATGACCTAGAGGCTTAGGCTACTGCCAATCGGGAATTCTTCTCTCGTCAGGCTATCAGACATTATCCTAATATTCTGCATATTATTCTCCAAACTTACTACTAAGGTGTTGTCGCGGCTAGGATCCTCAGTGATTTGTTAAAGCTCATATCCAGCGTTGCTGACAAGGAAACTGTCATCTGCAAACCGCATGTTACTGAGATCTTCCCCGTTGATCCTCACAGCTAATCCTTCCCAGTCCAACAGCTCACATAACACCATATGCTTGCTTCTAAGCATACCGTGAATACCATTACATTTTCCGCTTTCTTTGTGAATGATTAACGCAGTTGTGGAATGTTTCTGGATATTGTTAAGGTATGCATGTATGCTTCCTCTACACTTTCACTACGCCATGCCTTCATGACTGCTGGTACATTTACTGAAAATCGAACATCTTATCGTAACTTGTAAAAGGCATAGAGAGATGTTGTTTATGTTCAGCATATTTCTCAATAACCTGACTAATGACGTCGATTAACGACATGCGTGGATGAGATGGATGTTGTTGATTCTTATCAAGTGTTGACCTGCCTCCAGGGGAAATTACTGTTGGTAATATCTTGTACATTGCAGAAGGCAAACTAATGAACATATGAAGCCATTATTATTATTAACCACAGGATGACTCGTTAGCGTCTCCCTTCTGATGAACTAATATGATTTTGGCATTCCTCCAAGTCTTTCGTGCACTTTAAGTCATAAGCTGCTGCGAAGGAAGCCCCCCCCCCCCCCCCTTCCCCACAAGCTTTTCGCGAACATTATCTCCTCCATGTTTCATCAAATCGACTGTTATTCTACCTCCTGCTACTGGTCAACGCTTGATGCAAAGCCGATCTAGCCTCATCCCTGAAAACACGTTTGTTGTTCTATTATTGACTACTTGTTCAACCAGTCATGGTTACGTGGCTTACGGAGTACTGTATAGTCAACATAAAATAACAGTCAGTCAGTAGAACAATTGCTTTGCTGCCTTTATCATATCGTCTAAATTGCTGATGCCACGGTCCTGCTTAACTTTGACTGCGTACATCTCGTTTCTTGCAACGCAACGCTTCCTTCTTACTGACTTCATGCTGCACCTATTTTCTCGCCTTTTGCACTCTCTCCAACCCCTTTATCCCCCACCCCAGTGTAGGGTAACAAACCGGAAACTCACTTCTGGTAAACCTCCCTGCCTTTCCTCTCTGGCTTGCTCTCTCTCTCTCTCTCTTTCTACTTTACGGCTTCCTTATTATTTAACTGTTGCAATTTTGAATGTCCCTTACATTTTTCTTGTTGACCAGCTTTGACATTTTAGCGATTTTGATCTGATTTATGGAGTTAAACACCTTCGTGCTCTGACATTCCTCGCTAATTACTTCGCCAATTCTTCCAAAATCCTAGTGTGATGACGCAACATGAGTTGACCCCCATCAAAACAACGATATTTTTTGCGACAGCAATTATATGGACACTCCAGGCGCATTTCTGCCGTCGGCATCGGCATGGTGTTCCGTATATATAAAGTCCAAGGGCGTAACAACGTCGCCGCGCGCCGTATACTTTATGCGCGAGTGAAACGGTAAGAGGGGAGCCGACGATCGCTGCTTGATCTCGCGCGCGCAAAAGGGGGGAAACGGGGAAGAAGCGCGCCGTCTTCCGTCACGCGCAAGCCACCGGGGGAAGGGGAGAGAGGTGGGGCGGCGTTGTATTCCGGCAGCAACGGCGTATTATCTTGAAAGCGATCTGCGTTGGGGCGGAGTCTAGGTGCGCCGACGGCTCATACCTTTGTGCGTGCTCCGTTCGCATCGCTCAATTTACGTTGAAGCAATAGACAGCCTGAAGGTCACTTCACTCGCAGCTTCTGCCTCGCTTCCTCACCCCAGCGTTTTGACAGCGAGTGTCCGCGGTCATCGTGTGTGATGTGTTCATGTTTCCTTGTGCACACTGACACCCTGCTTGTTAATTTAGTTAGTAAGCGAATGTTTGCAAGTTTATACAGCTGATAAAACTACTATCCTTACTAATTTGCTATCGCAATCCATACTTCGCCTTGCGAAATTGCGCCTTTCTTTCTTTCGAAGCTATAGTGACAGAGAACAAACACATACACGTCAAAGTTTTAAAGAGATAATAAAAGAAATATTACGGTAAGCTATATTTCTGAATTAGCCACGAGTTAACCAAGAATGACACAAGTATAATACGCTTGTGGCAACGCCACTTAGAACTTTACCGACCGGCTGCTCCTGACGTCACTGATTTTGTTATTGTCCACCTGTCGATAATTAATTGCTTACGAATGAAACGAATTCCGAGGCATTCAAAAGGTAACATATTGAATTGAAGCATTTATTGTACAAGGAAAGGGTTGGGCAAACAGGTGGGTGGGACCCCTAGTCCAGGGCTCCACATTCCTGGACTAGGGGCCCACATGGTCGAGGAGCACCACGTAATTGCCACCTCTTTTTTTTTCTCGCTGGCGAGTAAAGTCTCGCAATGCACCGTTATGAATTTTTGCGCCGGAATGTGAGGCGTATTAATTTTAGGTGGCCTGAATTCGCATTTCCCCGTAATGTGGGCCAGAGTTGGCTGGCCTCCGCACCACGGGAAAGTGCCCACGTATGCGCTAGGGTGGGTGGCATGTTTTAACCGTAGGTGCGGGTATGTGTTTGTCTACACGCGGCGCAACTCATACGCGTCCCTTACACCTAGCTGAGGCTATGGCGGGGGGGTAGCGCTGTCTTTCGCAACGCTGGTGTTCTAGGACATCCCGGGGCGTGTGGAGCGCCTGGGTTGAGATGAGGTGTCTGGACGGGGTACACTCGCTCGTTGAGTAATAGCTTGAGCTGCATTATCTGCTAAGTCGTTACCCGTGGCTGCGATGTGTCCAGGGCACCATATGATTCGGTCTTCCTGGTTTTGCGCTGCACCTTAGAGGCGGGCGACACACGCAGGAACGCGGTCACTAGTGAAATAGCTGCACGCTATTTGAGAGTCCGTCAGGGTAAAAGATCCTTGTTTCATGGCTTCTTTGGTTTTGACTGTGAGGGCGACCGCTTGGGCTACCTTCGTGTTTGCTGAGGTGTAGGTGAATATACCTGGCCTGCGGGCCGAGCCAACGACAGCCAGCGAAAAGCCGTGTGTGTCACAGAGGGCTGCGTCCGTGCAAAGTGTGTCTGGGTCCGTTCCGTGTACTGCTTTGTGAGCCGCTTGGCTCTGGCGTCGCGACGCGGTCGGTGGTATATGGGATTCATGTTTTATTGCGATGGCAATTATATGGACACTCAAAGCAGATTTCTGCCGTCGCCGTCGCCGTGAGGCTCCGTATGACGTGAAACGGCAATGAAATCCTCGCCGCGCGCCGTATGCTTGATGTGCGAGTGAAAGCGCGCGAGGGACGCGCGCTATCACGCGGAGCGAACGCACGGCGGAGAGTAAACGCGCGTTCTGTGCCGTGCCCCCTGAAGGACTGCAGAATTAATTAAGGGGAGATGCTCCTCAGAAACATTTCTTTTTAAGTAATGATGCTGGGCGAATGAAAATTCTACCACTTATAGAGCTTGATCTCTTCATTCGAAATCTACTTTTAGTTTTAGGATATTTCGATGCTTTCATGTCCTAAGTGCCGTGCATATGTGAGAAGCAGTGCATATTTGTGCAGCTGCTGGACTTAGCTGTTAGCACGATAGAGCAGTGCAAAATTATTTTTCTTGTCCCTAACACTCCACTGAGTGCTAATAAGCAAGATAAGAGAATTTTAAGAGACTTTCGTATCTGGTGCTTCATATTCAGTGGCTGGAGCCCGAGTACATCAAAAATTTTCATCCTTAAAAAAATAAATTGATTGCATTAAATCCTAGAGAAGTGCATTCTACATATCCTAAAAATTACGCCCATCTAATGTGGTCTTGATTGGACCACAATAAGTACATAAAATATTGTGCACAAAAGCCTTGTTTGGCCCAAAATATGAAGTTGAGAAAAATGCGATTGAAAGTTATAAAAGTTGTTTACTTCTGTTGTAGAAGTGGTATCTATATGAATATTGCACACAATGTAGGCCAGGGTATCCAGATTTAATCCAGAACATTAGAATTCACCCGCACCGTATGTTGTTCGCTCAGAGTCTTTGTGAGCAGCGTGCTCCAGACGAGCCTCCTTGGCTAGACGGCGACGGCGAAACCTTGCCTCTGGTGTCTGCTTCGTCGACATGCTCGAAATCCTTCTCTTGTCACAGTCTTTGCTCAGCGCAACGAGTTCCTTTGAGGGAAGCACTCCTAGTTCCTGCAGAACTTGTTCGTAGCATTTGTGACCTTGGTTAAACCACAGGACAGCGAGTGCTGTTGCCATCCCCACGACTGTGCGCGAGGCAAACCTCGTCTTGGGGCACCACAGCCAAATCTTACTGTTCAATGATTCGGCTCCATTTTGAGTTTTCCCCTTGGCGCAGCGAGTGAGTAGCTGTTTCTCCGTCAGCCTTTTGTATGTGGGCAGCATTGTCTTGGCCTGGCTGCTTGTGAGAATAGGGGTGTGTGCTGGGGCTGCCTGACCCAACGCTTCTGCCCGCTTGAACTTGCACCAGGAGTCCTTTCCATCCGGACAAAACTTATGGTTCTGGGCTGTATCTGTTGAGCATGAATGGAAAAAATGATGCCCAGATTGCACAATACATTCCATGTACACTTCCTCTGTTGGCAGTGATGGCTACTTGAAAGTAGCTCCGCAGCTTCAGAATTACTGCATCTGTAAGCTTCTCCCCTCGCGGCATTTTGAGTTTCCGCAGGGCAGTCCCAAGCCGCTTAGCTACGTGGTTGGTGCAGTCTTCTTTTGTGATGGGCACACTTCCATACACGTTTGCCGCTGACACAGCTGTATAAGCCTTGCTGTCGCTGAGAAAGGTTGTAAACCTCAGCGGAGTACTGTAGGACTCGGTCCTCTTCCATATTCTCTCAGCAGCATTAGTCTCCATGGCGTGTGTTGAGCAATCTACATTTTTTTCGCACACTGGCATATGAAAAGCTTGCCATATTTCTTCCTCCTCTTCGCTTTCAAATGGCTTGCGTGTACTGCAACTCTGGCAGTAGTTGGACAAAACTTCAAAGTCTAGGCAAAGCCCCGTTTCCACAGAAATGGCTGTGCCTATGCCATTATGGCTCTTGTGGCCTCGTTTCTGCCAAGTGCCATCAAACATATCAGCTACATTGGCAGATCCCGCTTCCTGTGCTGTTACTTTCCGAGCCAACTTCAGGTTTTCAGCCACTGCTTTCGTAGCAGCGAGGTGTACTTTTTTTGTTATGGCGGTGAATGACTTATGGTGCATCGGTTTTGGCAAACCAAGAACTGCACAAAATCTGACAAGTTGATTGTGTCCAGCTCCGATTGCACGCGCCGCAACCACTGCCTTGATGTTCACGGCAAAACTCTCTCTTGGCCTGACTGAAGGGTCGCTCCGCCGTTAGCGTCGTCTGCCGGAGCTGCACGTCGCGACGAATACGTCGACGAGACAATGGACGTGAAACACGCAGCATTGCTGCAACGCAACTCCAAAAATGACGCGAGTCCTTTCCGCTTTTCGGGTAACTCGCGGATGGAGAGTTCGCATGCCGGACATGCCGCGGCACTCACCAGTAAGTTGACGATGCCGATCTCGCAGATAAAGGTGCTCGCCATCTCCTCGCCGCTCCTATCTTCATTCTCGAAGATCTTTAGCTTTTTCTGCGATGTGCTGACGAATTCGTCTACGCTATCGATGAATCTTGATCGCCGGGCCGGCTCCGAGCCGTCGAAAGCGGCGTCGTCACCGAGGTTAGGCTTTGCTACCGCGGACGTCTCCGTTGCAAGCCGCTTGACCTTGCGGCGGGTTCCTTTGAACTTGTGCTTTGTCCGATACTTTCGAGATCGAAAATCGCGTTTCTTCTCAGCATCCATCAAAATGAGGAGCAGAAAAATGCGTGAGAGCCTGGGAACACGTTGAGACAGCTGTGCGTCACAAGAAGAGCAGACGAGTTGCAGACGACCTGTAGTCGTGTTGCGCACTGGCAGCCAATGGCGTGGCCGGAATCGCACCACGTGATTTAAAGATTCACTGAAAGCACTTGGATATTTCATTTCATTGGCGGAGAAATGGTGTTTTTAACACGAAAGTGTTTTATGCCGGGGTCCACCAAGACTTCACTGACGTATTTCCGTCACGGAAATACGTCATAGAACATAATACAAAGAAAGAAACCAGAAGAAAAAGTTCCACAAACATGCAAAATTTGGAAATCGAACCCACGACCTCTCGGTCCGCGACGATAGATCGCCGAGCGTTTAACCCATTGCGCCACAAACGCATTTGCAGGGAGCTACACAGACGCGCCTTATATATCTAACACTCCTCCGTGTACCCGCGCTCTTGCTCGGGGCGGTGCCGCCGCCTACGAGCAGAAAAGAGAAGTACTGCATTATGACACTAACGCGCACCGACAGTGAACGCTTCGGTGGTCTCAGCACTACGACGCCTCGATGCCAGCATTCGAAGGGACGCTGGCATCAAGAAGCACTACCAACGCCACCTAGGTGGCGTTCACAGCGGAGCGTGGCCTCCGCAATTAGCTCTGAAAATGTTTCTGAAGTTGATCGCGGAGGCTGCAATTACGACGCGCTGTACGCGCTGATTTGACTCGGTGACGATTCAGTTACGTGCTTTGTCTTGCGCGTTGTATTAGTGTGTCAGTTACGTGCTTCGTCTTTCGCGTTGTGCTAGCGTGTGCAGCGTAGTGCAGCTTCCATATGCACGACGGTTGCTCATGGTCATCGACGTTGGTAGTCGTGATGGAGGAGACGTGCCACCAGGCGTCAGCGTGGGTGCATCAACGCCTAAGGGCGCTTTAGCCACAAAACACCAATAGACATTATATATCAATGTGCAATAAACATTACACTACTTCTGTGAAGACACGTTTCACTTTCGTGTTCTATACCGATTCCTATATAAGAGGGATCAACCACATTTTTTTAATTATTAATAGGCAGTTTTAGTATTGCGGAAATGGCACCACGCTAAACGCAATAAAATAGCGGTGTCAGACTGCGCATGCTCAGAACGCTATTTAAGTTTTGCGGGTAGCGTGCGTCCGCTATTTTTCAAATATAGCAGAGACGCTAAACGCTCGCGAAGTTTTTAGCGTTGCAAACATGGTGGCACCCTCGGCCAGAGCGCTTGACATACAGGCTCGCTTCAAGGCTTGGCGTGGATCCACACGGCTAGTTTGGTTGTCGAGCTGCTCAGTTTGCTGCTTTGACTACTCGCAGCTAGATGGTTTTGCGCTTAGCGGCGCATCGTTGTCTTACGCTATACTAAAACTCTATCGAACAGCGTTCCGCAAAGATTTAGCGTGCGTAACACGCTAACGCTAACGCAAGCATTTTCCGCAATACTAAAAGTCTCTATTATTACTTCCCGGGGACATTGTGATGCGGCAAAGCTAACCTTGGAGAGAAAAAGCTTAGGCCTACCACCTTGCACGAGCCCAATGGCGTGCGACACCGCGGTTTGACGCATCGCGCGCTTGAAAATGCGTCATATCTGTGCCTTTTCTTGCCACCTCGAGTGCTTTAACCGAGTTTATTATACTTTTCCCGATCATTTCTGGCTCTGATTTCTTCATATGTGAAAGAGGAGAGATCAATGTTGCTGAATCAACTAAAAACACAAAACCTATTTCTTTAATGAAAATCGCCGTTTTTTTTACCCGCCTCTCCCCTATAAGCGCCTCTTTCCGCCTTTACTATCAACATATAAATATAGAGCAAACGCGACTTCTTCCATCGCGCGAAAGGCCGTGGGGGGACGGGAAAGAGGGATGAGAGGCGACGTTTAGCTGCGGCACCAAATGCGTATTTATATAAAAACGTTGTGAGGCGAGAAGGTGGTAAAGACTTCGGACGCTGCTCGACGAGTGTCCCGTTCTGATCTCGTCGAAAACCTCCGAGCCGCCCCCAGAGGCACCGGCAACAGTCACCATGTTGGTGACAACAGTCACCACGTCGGTGACAACAGTCACCACGTCGGTGACAACAGTCACCAACGCCGCGGGCACAACGCCGACGGCGTCGACAACAGTTCTGCGCGTTGTTTGTGCTGCTGCATGTCCAAGTTTATACAGCTGATAAAACTACTATCCTTATACCGTATAGCTCTCGACTAATTTTCTACCTCAATTGATCCTTCGCCTTACGGGTGAAACTGCGAATTTTTTTATCTATAGGCTTAGTGTGGATTTGGGTAAAAATATTGGGGGAGAGGGATACGAGTTCCTCGTCATTGTATTGCGGCCGCATGGGATACCCTAAGCCACGTGGGATATCCCTACCCATGGGTGTCAGACAGTCTTTCTCGTTGCGAGATGAGGACCGCGGCCCTCAGCTCCCCAAAGGTACTGTAGATCTCTAAGGCTAGAAGCTGATCCGTGGGTGTTTCTGTTGGTAGTCCGAGGGCAGCCTTGTAGGCGGCACGGAGGAGCGCATCGTCTTGTTCGACCTCGGCCTTACTGAGTTCTAGGTGGGTGAGACCAGCTAATTACAAAGGCACGGGTTAGGCGGAGGTTTTCCGTCTCTCCATATCCTTTGCTATGGTAGATTATTCTGTGTACCATGCGCGCAATTAGCAACATATATAACATATGTACTCAGCGTAGCAACGTTTGCGGACTCTTTCCGCGCAAAAGAAAAGAAAGAAAGAGCGTATATACCCGAAAGTAACGTGACGTCAGACTGAAGTAATCAGAGCTACGAGATCTTATTGTGCAGGTTTGTCTGTTATTTACTCCGCTAACTACCAACTTTCTTTTTTATTTCATTTAAAGGAATGGGAATTGGGACCTGAAATAGTTCATTATCCATTTTCATCAATGGTGTAGCCGGAAATGTTTCGCGGGGGAGGGGGGTACACCCACTTTACCGGATTATGAGAGGGGGAGGAAGGGGTGAGAGGGGCTAAGAAGGCCGTATACTAACACTAAAATTTCTGGAGGTGGGGGGGGGGGGGGAGGCACGTGCTCGGTGTGTCACCTCTCACTATGCCCCTGGCTATCATTATTCAAGCATCATATTTGTACCGTGTGCCTAGTAATATCTGCTTCATATGTACTATATTTTTGCATCGTTCCGTCGGGGTGGTGAGACCTGCTCAAGCTGCGCCATGATTTTTTTCCCTGACCAATTCTCTCAAATCAATGACGTTGACGTAAATAAAAAAACATTGCCACTATCAAATAGTAATCGACCGGTTGAACTTGATTTAGTCTTTCTTTGTAGCTCGACTGCACCCGAGGAGCCCATAATTACGCTGCTCTCTCTCAACGCCTTCCTCTCGGTTCGCTCGTTTGCATCGTGCAACTGTCGCCTCAATTATTAAATGCGAAGCATTTCTTGGCGAACATTTGCTACTTTGACAGTATCTATCTATCTAGCCGCCTACGACTTTGTGCTCTCATGGTCATTTCGTTAACTTAGTATGTACCAAAATTTACATACTATGGCAAGAGTATATGACGATCATAAATGATATGTCATGACACGAATGTCATGACATGCGTGTCATGTAGGTCGTGAAAGAGCCGCCTACGTCTTGGTGCTCTCATGGTCGTTTCGTTAGCTTAGTAGGCTCCCTGCACACTGCTTCGCATAACATCGATTCCCACAGGGCGTGGGATCTGCCGGCTTTTTTTCTCATCGGCGTCGGCCTCGGCGCGTAACTTCGACGGGACGAAAACACCTGGCCACTGGGACCGTTCCCCTTCCTTTCCTCTCAAATGGCACTCCATATAAATTAATCCGTAGTCGCGGTCCGTGGAAGCGCTACTATTCTACGGCACCTGCCTTGTGCATTCTGTTGCCGGACTCTTTCGATGATCGGGGCCAAACGAATAAAGGAAAACGAAATTGAACGGGTCCTCTATCTCTCGAGAGTTTACCCGATGAAAGACACGTTAAGTGCACCGGAAGAAGTACTAGCAACAGCTGGAAACCTGCTAAAAGAAGGAATAAAAAAGAGACCCAATGCCCAGCCAGAGCAATTTCCTTCTTCCCCCCACCTTCTTTCATTATTGCGTCCTATACTAAAGGGGCTGGGGAGAGGGTGAGAGTGAGGGTGAGAGGGAATTGAGAGCGGAGAGGGTGAACAAGGTGTTCGGCTGAAGGTGAGAGAAGGAGTTGAGGTTGAGAAAGGAGCCCTTCTCACAGACGCCCTAAAGAGCCAGGAGCAGAAAGGGTCGCCTTCGGCGAGCCTGAGCCACTCCCTTTCTGCTCCTGGCTCTTAAGGGCGTCTGTGAGAAGTGCTCCTTTCTCAACCTCAACTCCTTCTCTCACCTTCAGCCGAACACCTTATTCACCCTCCCCGCTCTAAATTAGCGAGGGGGTGTCCGCAAAGACTTTTACACCCTTCCTCACTTTCTTTCCCACCCTACTCGTCCGCGGGCCACCGGCCCTTCTGTACTCAACGTTACTCTTTGCTCCTCGCTGTCCTCTCACCCGCCATCTTCAATCCCCTTTACTCTCCGCTACCTAGCGTATACCGCACCGCAACGCCCCTCTCCCTGTCAACTCCTCCACCCTTCTACGCTCCCCTTAAGAGGAAGAAAGAGAAGCCAGACTCCCTCCTCCCTCGGAACACCCTTTTTATTCCTTTTCTGCTCCCTTCGCGTCGGGACGGGCGTCCGCAAAGGGATCAATGCCTGGTTGGAAGAGGCTCCGTTATCGACGCTGCCGCCGAGGAGAGATCGATCGCTGCCGAACCAAGAACGAGCGATGGTGGAAGCGAGTAAAGGGTGGAAGGGGAGAGGGGGGGGGAGGGCTGCAGCACCAAATGAAAGGTCGAGCACGGAGGCCTGCTGCCCGCCTGTGTTGCCGCTGTGCAGACAACGCTGTCGCCGCTGCTGCGCCCTCGCCACCGCCGCCTTCCTCCTCAAAGCCGAGAGCGCTGGTTCCTCGTATCTCCCCCCCCCCCTTTTTTTTTTCTTCTTTCTTTCTTCCGTTTGCCTTCCCTTTTTTTTTGTGCGGGTCGTCCCAAATAGCGCGCGGCGCATACTGTGAGCACAACTCGCTAATGCGACACTCCGGTAAATGCGGCGCTCCGGGCACCCGCTTTGCGAGCGCCCGCTCGACGCCAACCAGCGCGGTGGATCGCCCGGTTGGCCGCTGTTGTTGTCGTTCGACTGCCGGCTGTCCGGTGCGCGAGGTCGCGGCGGCGGCGGCGTCGATTCCACCATTGCGGCTCGCGTAATTACGTGCACACGCTTTTTCTTTCTTTCATTTTTTTCTTCTTTCTTTTTACGTTGCAGTTGCGTCGCCTTGGTCTCCTGCTGTATCTTTTTTTTTCTCTTTTTTCTTTTTCATTGCTTTGTGCCTTCGTGGTGGCTAAGCGGCTGTGGCATTCTGCTGCTCAGAACGAGGTCGCGGGTGCGATTCCAGACCAGAATGACCGTTTTCCGGCAGAATGCGGTCACGATACTCTGGCTTAAGTGCACGTAATCAGCTTTGAGTGCACGGCCTGTCTAAATTAACTCTAAGCGGTACGCCAATGCACCCGTTATAGACCACATGTTTTGCTTCAGGACGTAAAACTCAATCAATCAATCAATCAAATCAATGAGTTACATCTGCATTACATTTATCCATATTTACTTTCCATTCCAGTTAATTCTTTGAAGCTGTCGCGTGTTTTCTGTATCATGTTGTATTAGGTTATCTAACCCACACCAGCCTATTCGTTGTAACACCATTTGTGCATAATGTATATAAGATGTCGCACAGATGAATTTGTGTTACGAGACTTGCTGTAAATATTGATGCAAACTACTTTATTATTTTAGTGAAATTTATAAGCCCGAAGGAAAGTGTACAATTTAGATAAAGACGCACAAGACTGTTTGATTCCGAAAGCAGACTAGACACATGCTGCGGATACATGCTTAGAAATCAGAGGACACCGCTTGGAAGTTTGAATCTCTCAAAGATTTTAAAAAAATTTCAATCATTCAACTCCCATTTAGCCGGTATAATGGGAGTTGAATGAATAAATTTTTTTTATCTTATCTGTCACAGCCTATACGACGACAACATCACCATGTGGGTAACGCAGGGATGCGACAGCCAAGTGGAACAAACTCTACAGAGAGCCATCGACACGGTTCAAAGTTTCTTAGAGGGCACGGGCCTTACCTGCTCCGCTGAGAAATCGGAGCTACTAGTCTATCAACCTACTCGCCGAGGTCGCAAACCCAAAGACGGCGAACACAACGGAAGGAACGCGGAGGGAGAGATACTGCTCACGACCTCGGAAGGCCAGTGTCATTCCCAAAGTAGAGAGCGTATACGAGTTTTAGGCTTGCATCTCGCAGCCAACGGGAACAGCGGTGAAACCATTCGCAAGTTGGAAAACGCGGTAGATCAGACTATCAGACTGCTGAAACGCATTACAAGCAGACACAGCGGTATGAAAGAAGGCAACACAATTCGGCTCGTGCCAGCCTTCGTCCTCAGTAGAATCACGTACGTTGCCTATTACCTAAAGTGGCAGTGGCAAGCGAAATTAGAACGCTTGATCAGGAAAGTGTATAAGCGAGCCTTAGGGTTACCAAGGAACACGAGCACAGGTAAGTTGTTAGAACTAGGGTTGCACACCACACACGACGAATTAATAGAAGCGCACGACATAGCTCAATGCGAAAGACTTTCAAGGACGAAAACGGATAGGTGCATCCTCGAAAAACTAGGCATAATTTATCGCACGCAGCATGGAGAAAAGGCAGACGTACCTGCGACGGTGATAGAATAGTAGTTCCGCCGTTACCCAAAAACATGCATCCGGAACATCACGTCAATAGAAGAAACAAGAGAGCGCAAGACCTGCATAGGAAATTCGGCAACTGCAAAGAAGCGGTCTTCGTGGACGCGGCCCGATATGCGCGCAGGCGCGGCTACGTGGCCGCGGCAGTCGATTGCGAATGCAAATGCAAGACGAGCGTTACGGTGCAAACCCCACATGTCGAGACAGCCGAGGAGGTGGCCATTGCCCTCGCAATGGCCACCACCGAGGCCGAAATGGTCATCAGCGACTCGCAAACAGCGATACGTAACTATGCTAACGGCCGGGTCTCCCGATAAGCGCGGCGAATACGAAGGAATAACGAGGGCAAACGAATATTAAGTAATTCTAAGGAATTCTTTGCGATTACTAAGGAATAACGAGCGCGGCCGAAGCCTAGGCCGGGGCTAAGGCCCGCCCCGAATTAACTTCGCAGGACCCTCAATAAAGTTGTTCCATCAATCAATTCCACTCCCATCTGCGAGCGATATTGCGAGTCCCCTTGTAGTATTTAACAAAAAAGTAAGAAGAAAAAAAAAACGAGCAGAATCACCTTACGACGAATGTCGACCTTAATATGGTTAGCAGTGAAACAATGACTCACCATATTTACGCTGCAGTGATGCGTATGAGACGCGTATGTAATCGGGCTCCTCCCGCGTCTCTCTTCGGAGGCCTGCGTCATCTGGTGGCGCCGCCCCGAAGTCCGCGCGTGGCGCGTGTGTGAATATGTATTCAGACAAGATTCCTTTGAATATACTAGTATTTAACGCGGGTTTGAATCCGCCGAGTACTGGAGACCCAAGTTGTCGTCAAAGAGGCTCTTTGAAGAGCAGTGCATCCCCAGTTGCATGCGTGCCCACCGACCCAAGTTGGTTAGGTGGTTTGTTTCCAACCGCGTTTTCTCAGCACAGCAGCCCAACGTTGCAGTCATATCAACCATAGACTACCCGGCGACCCAAGTTGGCGGGAAAACGGTTAAGCAGAAAGCAGAAATATAGGCACAAAGAAGTGCGTGAATTTCGCCAAATAATGCTAATCGCATTAAGCTAACATGGGGAACCTACCAAAACGATACACGACAATCCACATCAAGAAAACGCATATCAGTTGGCCCGGAGGCTTGCTAAAGCATCGGTGCTTGTTAATAATATAACCTGTTTGCTGGCAAACATTTCTTCTGGATTTTTCTTTACCAGTTGTCTTGAAGGATTTTTTTTTCAGAACATTGCAACGGTTGTAACATTTTCTTTTCTTTCTGCACGCATTATCGTTGGCGGTAGACATAAGCAAATAAGTGATGATCACTTTTAACATAATTTATAATTAAAACCTTAATTAATAAAATGGTTCAGCATGCATCTCGAAATTGCCAATTAAAAAAAAGCTGGTCCAGTCCATGCCATAAAATGTCCATACGCTTAAGAACTCTGAAGGGTACAAATGTAAATCAGTTTAGAGTGTACTATAACACGAGTAAGACACTTTTGGCTTTTACCCATATACGATCGAAAGAACAAAGTAAAACCGCCGATGTTTTTGTTGCGCAAATATAACCCCATCAGACCAGCCATCGGCGTTCACCCTTTTAAAATTATACCAGAAACGATAAGCGAAAATATTCTGGTGTAACACAAAGGTATAGGTATACGTACGTACATGCGACACTTTATGTCAAGCGTTTAATGAATTTGTTGGCGCAGATTTTCGAGAAAATTGACACTTTCTCCGAAGACCTATACCGCTGCGTCATTATCGACGACGATAAATGAATCTGTAATACAGTTCAGATAATACCAGATTGCGCGGCGTTCCAGAGTCGGAAGTGAAGTCAACAAACCTCTGTGTGGTGTAAAAACCTGTATCTATGAGTTTGGGCAAGCAAAAAACACTTGAATCTCAATCTATACAAATGCACTCTTTGTCTGCTTACATGAAGGAGCTGATGTGAGCGCGTACCAGTGTCAATTGATCGAGGAAGTGGTATCAGGCTCGTGGGAGACCGGCTGATAATAACTGTTTTAGAAGGTGTCGTGTTTTTTGATAAGATCTCGTTGGAGTTTGAGGAGAGGACTAACATTCTTGGCGAGACCTGAATTACTCAAGAAGATCGTTTTTCTGTTCCTTTTGCTTTTGTACTGACCTGAACGTTCATTATCCAGTATGAAAACATTTTGTTGCTCGCCAGCCTCACTGCGAACCACTGCTGGTATATTGTCCAACGACTAGCTGTTTGACATCGATTGCCACGTCGCAATAATTTTCGACAGTTGGCAACATGCAAGAGTTGGTACAACTCTTGTCTCCGTGCTAGCTAGGCTGTACTGAACATTACGTTAGTCATTACCATCGTAATCATCGTCATCAGTCTATTTTACGCCCCCCTGCAAAACAAAGACTTCGCCCAAAGCGATCTCCACACACCTCAACATCGAGTCATCCGACTCCATTCTACGCTTGCATATTTCCTAATCTTATCGCATCACCAAATTCACGGCCGCCCCTCGAGAACGTTCTCCTTCCATTGACACCTATTCAGTTATTATACCGGACCACCAATTAACAGTTTTACGTATAACACTACACAAGCCCAGCTCCATTGATAACTCGTAATCGCAACTAGAATATCGGCTTAATATCCCCGTTAGCAATCTAATCCATACCACCGGCTTCCTGTCCCTTAAGGTTACGCATAGCATTTTACGCGCAAGCGTACGTGCCCCGTCTGTCAAATCGGCGAAATTACGTTTGCCGCCGCCAGGGAAGCGAGCGCCGGAGGGGAGGTTTTAGTCCGGTGGCGGCTGTGTATGGTGCGGCCGCGCGCGGCCGCGCCGTACGCAGCCACACGCCGAGCCACACGCCATAAGCATACGGTGCGCCTAGTCTAGGCGTCTAGGCGTAGCGAGTGCCGATAGCTTCGTGTGCGCTATAGCACCCATACGCTTGCGGGTGCACCCGCGTTCAGGAAGTGAAACGTCACTGTAACTTTTTTTATTCCATCGATTGTTGTGCGGTCTGCAACTTCTTCGCGAGCTTCTTTGTTAGCCTCCAACTAGCAGTCACATAGTTTAGTACTGGTATGATGGAAGGATAGCGCTCTATTTTTTTTCCTTTTCATTCCAGCGATATCGCTTAGCTGTCGGTCACGACTTGGCAGTGCCTGTCATATTCAGTTTCTTAACAGTGATCCTGAGACAAACACTGACACATTGTTGCAGCAGCTTACGGTCATCATTTTCTTTGTCTCTCTCGCGCACTATCTAACAGTCACCGTTGTTGTGCGTGAACTAGCATGACAGAGTAAAAGTTCTCATTAAAATGTTCTTTTTCGGGGGAGCAAAACAACGTAAAAGAAAACGACTACGAGTAAAAATGTTACGAGAAAGGGCACTTCACTGCTTACCAGCGCTTCCAATTACTTGCCGGTTCAAACGTGAATAGTCATTTCACGTACATTTCGTCGATATTCGACGATATAACGTGAAGAGACATGGCGCACGAAACATCTCCAAGAAGCAAGCATTTTTCCTCGTAGCGCAGTCGTTCGTAGCACTGACACAGCTACACCCGACCACATCACAAACGTCTTTGAATTAGGCGACACTCTCCGACGCATTCCGGCTATTGTGACACAGCCTGCACAATACAGACAAAGGAGCGACCTTCTTCCCGTCGGTGGCCGGCTTTTGTGACAGCTTCTCAGTGCCCGTCCACCACACCTTGCCTTTTTTCCTTTCTTTCTTTTCTTTTTTTTCCCCTTTTCTCCTACGAAACCGATGTACCGGCAATAACGGTTCCTGACTGCGCGTGCGCTTGTGTTTATATCTGTAAGGTGTGGGGCTCAAAGGCGTCGAGAAGGGAGGTTATAGATTTGTTTCGGTTGCCCGGTTTCCAGGAGACACTGGCACCGCTGACGAGGAAAGATGGCACCCACGATGGCCCCCGTTCAGTTGAGCAAAAAGAAGTAGACGCAACAAAAAAAGAAAATAAAGAATCAAGGAGCTCGAAACTCTTTCTTTAATGTCGCGCACATTCTACCTGCCGGTGAAAAAAAAACAGAAAAAAAAATAGTAAATGAAAAAAAAGAAAACAAGGCTGAGCAACAAGCACACATACCTTACTTGGCGCTAACGACACCGCGGCCTCATTCGTCGGCAACTGACAAGCTCACTGTTTGGTGCAAAAGATAGAGGAGACTGCTACCCACCGCCAGGGGGAGTGTGCGAAATTTTTTTTTCTGATTGTTTGATTGTGTATTTATCGGCTAAGGGGATTGTATAACCTGTCTCACTTTTTAGTGCTGCTTCCTTTAAAGTACATTCGCACTTGGGAGTGAGATATATAGAGGGAAAGACGATGGTATCTGTCCACCCCAACCCCCCCCCCCCCCCCCCCCCTTTTTGCTTTTCTTCCTTGTTTTGCTATCGCAAGTAACTCGCACAGTGGCAGCGGAATTACTTTCCAGATATGGAAAGACTGCCTTGAGCTGCTGCTTGCCTTTAGAAATCCGCACAAGATTACAAGCAACGAAGCGGTCGTTAGCGGGGCGCCGTACGATGAGTGTCAAGTTACCTTTGACAAGCAAATGCATTATATATATAGCTCGTTCCTAACCTGAGGCGCGCAGTACTCACGTTGTTGATATGTTTCCTCTATAAACGGACGTTTCTTTATACAGGGTGTCCCAGCTGACGTTAGCCAAGCTCTTAGAAATAAAATATAGAGATGATGTCAGCAGTGACGTATTGCTCCATGAGGATTTTTGTTCATAATTGAACTATAGGTAATTAGATAATTGTATTAGAGATCGGATAATTAACGCACTTTTAATTACTGAACTAAGTGCACGAATTTTGATCGAAAAAGTAATATTTGCGTTTCAATAAAACACCCGATTCAGTTGTTTTCACTGCGCTATGCCTCACGTAATTATGGTTTTTCCCGCGTTTCAAAGAAAAGCGCGCGAAATATCAAAATAGCCGCATGATTAGGCGTCCGCGCGCCGCGACACAAGCGATCTCTGGCGTTAGTCGGAAGAATTAACTCTGCTCAATGCCATTGTCCTCCTCCTCCTCAATGCCGCTGCGCACTGCATTGGCTTCGCTCTCCACGCGTAAAAGGCAGCTCGCAGTTCGCGGTGACCGACGCCAATACCGATGCCTCGCCACTTTCACGTGACCGCCGAGCCAGGCATCGCCTTTCGGTCGAAACTGCGACTTTTCATTCATTCAAGCCTTGTGTCTGCGTTCTTCTTTTCTTTCTTTCTTTCTGGGATTTTACGTGCCAAAACCAGTTCCTGATTATGAGGCACGCCGTACTGGAGGGGTCCGGATTAATTTTGACACCCGGGGTTCTTTAACGTGTGTTACAACGCAAGCACACGGGCGTTTTTCCTGAGCTGTGTAACCTCTCACTGCGGTGCTCTACTCTCCCAGGGCCGCATTAATTTAACCAGAACACATCTCTACAATTAATTAATTTATTTATTCATTTATTTATTTATACTGCAGCCCTGTTGTTGGATAGCAGGAGTAGGCAAAAAGAAAACACGTACACACATTGAGTAGTAAATACAAATACAAACCGCGCAGTGTACAATAATAAAAAAGAAACGTAAGAAGCCACAAAAACACTTTCTGTGTGAGCGCCATAGAGATAACACGCCTGATTAAACAATTATGCTAGGGCTTTCAGGAATTCGGATAATGAGAATGACCGAATGGTGATCAGGAAATGAATTCCAATTATCAATAGTGAGTGGGAAAAAAATGTACTTGAATAGGTCCGTGCGCGAATAGAAAGCTGCGAGGTTTAAAGCACGGTGACTTCGAGTAAAAGATGGGTTTGCAATAGTTAGGAGACTCTTATTGGAGAGGTAGCACAATGAATTTAAAAAAAAGCACATATAGTAACTTTAATGTCTCATTCTTCCGCCGTACTGAAAGTGATTGAAAGTTAGACACGTGAATAGCTCATGAAAATGAGAAACAGCGGTCATGCCGACGGTAATTAAAGCGTATGGTTTTTCTTTGCACGACCTCGATCGCATCAATTTCGCAATCTTCATGTGGATTCCAGACTGCAGAAGAATATTCTAAAATAGGACGTACGAGTAATTCGTGTGTTAGTAGCTTGGTTTCTTTTAGCGCCTTTGTTAATGTTCTGCGTAAGTAACCCAACTTTTTTTTTTTACTGCACTCGAACAGATATATTCAATTCTTTTGCACAATGATAAGTTCGAAGTATACATTACACCCACGCATTTGTAATGGCTCACCCTCGTGAGCGAAACATCCTCTGAACGCGTAATCAAAAACCGAAGGGCATTGTTTTGTAGAAAATGCCACTATCATGGGTCTTTTTAAAGTTAATGTTGGTTTGCCGAGTGATGGCACCATTTGCGAAAACATACAAATGAATTGTTAAGGCGATCATGATCATCAAGAGAGGTAATTATGTCGCGCAGAACGCACTAGTCAGCGCACAGACGGAGTTTAGACGATAGATTATTACGTGGTAAATCGTTAATATAACGTAAAAATAATAGCGGACCGAGCACGGACCCTAGCGGTACTCGAGACGTTACATTACCTGCATCTGAGTTAGCAGAGTTAAAACAGAGGAACTGTGTACGTAAAGAAAAAAAAAACTTGAAATCCACGAAACCAAAAGCGGGTTCTTAAATACGTATGATATTAAGTTTATGGAACAGTTTATAGTGAAGTACGCTTTCAAATGCTTTGCGGAAGTCAATGAATATGGTATCGAGTTGATATCCTAAATCTATATTAAAGGGGCCCTGAACCATTTTTTATCGGAGTGGAGAAAGGCAATTGAAGTGAAAATAGGCTATTTCAGAAATAGTTTGCCGCAAGAAGTACTTCAATGCGTTCAGCAGAAGCGGAGTTATTGGCAATCAAACACGGCCTCCGCTGTGCTCCCCTTCCTCCTTCAATGCCTTGCACTGCGAAGACTACGGTGGAGTGGGGCGGGGCCACAACGCCGCGCCTTCTAAATGTCACCGTGGCGCGCAGTTCAAATTTCATTTTGGACGTTAACGTAGACGCCACGACTTCCAATTTCGGTGTCTGCGACGCACTAAACGTCAGCCAAACGCGGTTGTCCGGAGCGAACCGCAGTGCGCTTACCCAGTGGACTCGTGGCGGCACCCCGTGGCGGCCGCGGTATCTACGCTACGTAGCCGACCGCAGCTACCAATAGCAGCCGCGTATGGGAATCCGCTTTATTACGAAATAAAGCGTCCAGGAAGGAGTGAGGAAAATGGCATCCGTTGAAAAGAGAACGTTTGATAGAAACGTGACTTCGCACCGCGTACGACAGCAAAACTCCAGTGTGCTTAGATTTAGGTGCACGTTAAAGAACCCCTGTTGGTCCAAATTATTCCGGAGTCCACCACAATGGCGTGCCTCAGGATCAGATAGTGGTTTTGTCACGTAAAACCCCAAAATTTAATTTTCAAACTTGGCTGAGATGTTCACAGCAGCCTGTGGTATATCAACGGATTATGTTGTTTCACTAAGCCCGAGGGATGGTTCAGGGCCCCTTTAAGACAAACGTCGCGGGCAAACTCGGTTAACTGCGTTACCATGCTGTAACCGCGCCGAAAGTCATGGTGAAAGCAGGTTAGAAGATTATTGTTTTCAAGAAATTCCATAATGTGCTTATGAATGATGTGTCGCAGCATTTTGAATGAATTCGGTGTGAATGATATGGGTTTGTAATTAGTTAAAAGCTGCTTGTCACTTTATTTGTATAGAGCAAGAGCTCTATCTACCGTCCATGATGACGGGACTTTACCCCTGCTCAATGATGTCCGGGAGGTGGTGAAGAACGTACAAAAAATAAATTGCATTCCGTCGGGGTTAGCACATTTCGTAGTGCCCAGATTCAAGTTGAGGTTCAGAACTCCCTCTGAAGTAATCTCAACGGTATTATTTGCATGTGTTATTATGAGTGATGAGCGGAACGACTGAGTGATCTCTAGCGAAAACAGACTGGAATTACGTATTGAAAGCGTTAGAAATGATAGAGGGGTCATTAATGATGCTACTAGTGATTATTAATGAAGAAGAGGATCTTTCAGTGGGGAGCTCCAGAATTTCCGAGGGTTAGCTTTAAGCAGAGCGGGAAGCTGAGTGCCATAGAATTCTTTTGCGGCAGATGTTTTGCGACGCAGTTCTTCTTTTGCTGGTGTGAGTAGAGCATTGACAATTTTCGGGTCCGCATTCGTAATGGTCGATACCTTGAAGTAAATAGCACTCAGTAAGTTATTTAAATAATTTTCGTTAATTAAAGGGTATTAAGAAATTCTAACGTAATGGCTGATCTCAGCCGACAAAATACTGCTTCGTAGAAAAATAAGAAAACAAACAAAAAAGGACAGGCGGCTTGGATGGTCTTGCAGAATCGCAACCCAATGTATGGCGAAGCTGTTGCTTTCGAGCAGTTGTAATAATTATTTCAGTCGACTGTAATTAAATTACATAATTTCAAATGTTGCCCGTATACATGAATGACCTGTTTCAAAGCTTGCCCGCATGTAGCACTTTCATGCTTTTGTTGAAGAATTTTTAGAAAGACAGCATTTCAAACGCACGCATTTCAGTTCACCGGAACATTGTTAATAATAGGACGCCTACATGGAAGTCTCGATTGCATTTGCGTACAATACAAGCTATTTGAGTGATCTAACTTTTTTCCAGAAAAACGTGAGAACAGGCATACAGTCGAGCGCTTCGACAACGAGCGCTTCTACAACGAAATCACCTGTATAACGAAGGAATAATTCTGTCCCGATTGTGAGCTGTGTGATGCGCGACCTTTACAACGAATTGACCTGTATAAGGAATGATTTCGGGGGCCCCAAGCACTTCGGTATAAAGGCGTTCGACTGCCTAACGTATCTGCACACGTCTTGTCGTACGAAGAGATTCGCTCTAAAGAAAAAAAAAACTGTCAGCCCTTCCACTGGGGTGGAGATGGAAGACCAGCGAAGCTGTACTATGGTGGGAATTATGTATTTCCAATTATGACTATTATGATGTGATGGTGTAATTGGTTATTTGAACTATTATAGAATGAGAAATATATATGATCCAGTGGCTTTAATTTATTTAGTGACCACAGGGACCATGGCTTTATGGTCGCTACGGTACACGTACCACCATTGGGTGTAGGGCAAAGGTTGGCGCGTTCTTCACAAACATGTCACCAACGCCGCGCGCGTTCGGTGCGAACGCGGGCATAACGCCATCGCCGTCGACAATAGTTGTGAGCGTTGTTTGTGTGACCGCACACAACCGCTGTCAAAACGCTGGCTACGTGACGAACGGCTAAACGCCGATGTCGACACTAGAGTGTTTTAGTTGAGCGTCTTTACGGTCCGCTCCGCTCCGAGTTGCCCCGCTAAGCCACAGCGGAGCGGCGGGCGATTTTCACGTTTTAGTTATGCGTGTAGCGTAGCGGAGCGGACCTTTCGTAGTTGCAGTGCCCTCTGGCCAAATTCAGCGTAGTGAAACAAAATAAAAAAACCGTTTTGTCACTTTTACAAAGTAAAACGAATATATATAACTTATGTACGTGTTCATGAAGTATCTAGACGGGTCCTTGTAATGCGTAACCGGTCCATTTTATCGAGTGGAAAATGAAGCGTCGACTGGGTGAACGACACGTGATAGCCAGCGAGGTTGCATTTCGAATCCAATCCAATCTTTTGTGACTTCAATGCGCATGCGACGTTTTTGTTAGCTGTGCTGTTCATTTTATTTCCTTAAAGAACCAGTTGGAGCTGTATTACACAAGTTATTCGCGCTCGCACGACTGGTGCCTCGATGCAAGGTGCTTCGATGCACGCGCGAGAGATGGCGCGTGCATCGCCCACCCTCGCTAGCGAAAGACGGCAGCAACGCTCCCCGCTCCGCTTAGGCAGCTTGTAAGCGGACCGTGATTCTCGCTCCGCTAGCCCGCTTGCGGCTAAGCGGAGAGCGCATGCGCACTCGTGCTTCCGCTCCGCTCAGCAGCTAAGCGGAGCGTAAAAACGCTAAACTAAAACTGTCTACTTCTGTTAGGGGAGAGACGGGCGAGAGCCCAGAGAGAGTAGGCGGCAGAGGCCGGCAGGGCTGCGCGCATGCGCCGCAGTGGTCGAGCGGGCACGCACACGCACAGTCTAGGGTGCCTCGATGCCCTCCTCGCCCACCACTCCCCTTCCACTGGAAAGTCGCGTTCGCTCTCCGCCGTGCGTTCGCTCCTCGTGAAAGCACGAGGAGCGAACGCATGGCGAAACGAAACTTTATGGGTATAAAACGCACGGCATTACGAAACATTATGGGTATAAAGTTCTCATAAACTTTTGACGCGAAAGGTGCACTGACATTTCCAAAGGCGTGCTTTAAAAGATTTTCAATTCTGGAACTTTATGGGGTTAATGCTCTTATACACTTGGGCCAACATGCGTGCATGCATTGGAGCCCTCGTGTCCAAGCCGTTCCAGAAATGAAAGCACACGCTCGCAATCTCCCACACACACGAAAATACTAAATATCACCGTGACTGTGAGCTAGCAGCTGATAATTTTCTCCAAACATTTTCAGGAAGCATGCCCAATGTGATCGATCAACTGGATCAGGGCAGGCAAAGTAAAATATGAGAAAACATAAGAAAGTAAATGGCCTATTATTGAGGAAATTCTCTTTGCGGGCGACAAGGTCTGGCTTTCTCCTTGGCCACAGGGACAGTGGCCCTATGGATTTAAGCATAGCCGCCGCTGAAAATACAGATATTTTCAGAGCGCTTCTTCGCATGCGAGGTGATTGAAGAAACATTTGGAAAGTTGCCCCAGTAATGCCTCGTATTTAAGCCCAGGTGCACAAAACCAAATTATAGAAATTTCTGGTGAAATTATCAAAGAAAGCCTAGTTGCAAAAACAGGCTGCTTCTCCATACTTCCTGACAAAACGACGGACATCGCTGGAATCGAACAGCCTACTGTTTGTGCAAGGTACCTAAACAAGGATGCCAACGACATCGAGGGAGTGTTTTAGGTTTTAGCACCGGAATAGATGCCCTCTCTCATTGTGACTGCAGGTTCTATGTAAATGTGCACAAACAGCTGCAGATTCTAGTCACCCTTCCAGTGACCACTGCCAGCGCAGAGAGAATATTTTTTAACAAGAGTTTACTAAAAAACTACTTGCGCTCCACAATGTCTGTGGAACGCATGGTTAGGCTGGCGCTTCTATACACCCACAGAGACATCGGCATCAACGTGTCCGAAGTCATGACCGCTTCGCTCAACTTCCCCGCCGAGAGAACTTTGTCCTTTAGATAGCGAAGCAGCAAAAATCAATGCAAGTAAAAAGCTCTGTTCCTTCAGGTCCATAAGCTCGTAATTATGAAAACGTACGACTGCTTGTTAGCTTTTAAAACCTTTTACCCGTTTATTCTAGCAGTTAGCATCATGATCAAAATTATCATGCGAATACGAAAATTACGAGGACATCAATAACCAATTTTGACCGACCTTGCTCATTGAAAGCCCGGCCCACGCGGCGTTTCCCAACAAACACACTCGGATATTGGGTAGTTCAACTTGCCGCATCATCTGTGGCTTTCCTTTGTCCTTTTCTTTCCTTTTTTGGCTACCTGCTTTTACTTCTTTTTTGAAGCAAAGCAATAGCCTTCTTTGATTTCGGGTGCATAGTAATTGTTGCCGCTGTGCAGGCAGCTAAAATGCACATTTTCGTACGGATTTCTGCAGTATTCCTCTATTATTCTGCCCATATGGCGCTGTCGCGATCGCCGCATAGCCCGAGTACATATCATGATTTCTGCTATCATAGTTTTGTTCTTGCCTAGATCATCTGTCTCTCTGCGCGCAAAGTTTACTATCTGTGACTGCGCAACATGTTTATTTGTCTTGTTTGACGCATTATATAGAGTGGCGTTTGCTTAAATACGTAGATTTATTGGATACTTAGACGTATATTTAAATGTATTATTGTGATGTTTTGTGTATACAAGCAGTGAACTTTGTTTCCAGCGACTCTTTTTTGCCTTTTAGCGAGTTGTATCCTCGCATTTGTATATTCCATTCTATCTTCGCATTTCTAATGTATATTTAGCAGAACTCCTACTTTTTATTTGTTCTCACTGTTGTGAGTGTAATCTCGGTGTAATTACAATACACGACCGGTAACAGCTGCTCCTGCGTAATCTATTGCAA
Source organism: Dermacentor silvarum (assembly GCF_013339745.2). Lineage (NCBI taxonomy): Eukaryota > Metazoa > Arthropoda > Arachnida > Ixodida > Ixodidae > Dermacentor > Dermacentor silvarum. The sequence continues at coordinate 52,223,753 of NC_051164.1, read as the reverse complement.
CGAGGGACAGCGTCATTGAGGTTCTTTCCTGGCCGTTGCATATGTGCAAAAATGTAAACAAGGTTCTTGATGACAAAGATTCATAAAAATATTTATCCTCAACTTATTCAATTCACGGCCTTTACGTTTTTCATATCAGCTGCATGCTCTGCTTTGCTGCTTTCGAACTGATATAGTTCTAAAGTTCGTGTGATATTTTCTTTACTTATTAAATAGACAAAAAAACGCGGTAGCATTGATATCAGTTATCTCTGCCACAATTTTTGGGACACACGATTATATTCTTTTATGAAAAAATACATATTTTACTTGACAGTGCGAAGCGTTCAATAATTCGTTTGCAGCATCTAATATACAATGGCATTGGCAATGCAGTTATTATTCATGTATTTGATCCCTCGACAAATTCTATAAGGAGGAGGCCGCGCTGCAACCTGAGCCCCCCCCCCCCCAACAAATTTCTGGCTACGCCACTGATCTTCGACGAAATTTACCGAGTGCAGTAACCTATTCAACGATTACGCCTTGGGCGTCGCCATAATGTCCTATGGGCTGTGCCAATTGCGGGCGAGGTGGATGGCGGTTGAATCCCTGTTCAAAAGCTCTGCAGGAGAGTACAAAAAAAAAAAAAAACACTGCTCTTTCCACTCCGTGAAGACGGGCGCACAGTCGTCGGAAGCTGTGTTAGTTACACCGAGTGTTATGAGCGTTACATGTACATGTGTTGCACGTGAGTCAATTGCGTAAACACAAGTAAACACATCTACAAAGAAATTGCCCCCACTCCCCGAAGGGAATCGTGAGGAAATGCGAATGCATTTCTTGCGCCGAGAGTACACGGCGTAGTAATTTTAATGGCGTAAATTAATGACGAGACGAGGATTTATACCGTAACCAGACGTCACACAGACCACCACTGACACTAGGGCAGACGCGGCGATCGAGGACGAGAAGCGAGGACTGCCGTTGCTGTCGCAGTTCTTCGCTGAAGGGCAGGTATCGCTTGAGGAACACGTCCACACCGCCCGCTCGGCGAGTGGCAACGGCGCGCGCGCACGCAGCAGCGTCGTACCCGCGAACCACAGCGTCCTCACAACCACTACCGGCAGCAGTGCCGTTATTCCAAGTCTCGGTGAGACACAGGAGGTCAACTTTGCCGAGCACGGGGTCTCTGGCAACGTCCAGCGCGTGGGCGGAGAGAGAGCGAACGTTGAGGAGCGCGAGCGTAAACTCTCTGGAGCCGCCTTCGCACACTCGAGACAGTTCCTGTTCTTTCAACGCGGCGAGGTATCGTTGCGTGACGGTGTGCAGGCGGTGACTCTCAAGCCTGCGAAACTCTGGCGCCCTCACACGCCAGAGCGCGCTCCTCCTCTCCACTCACTCTCCGCTACTCCGCCCGCACCACGAGCTCCGGTTGCTAGGGGCGAGGATAAGGGCGCGCGCCCGCAGCTGTTGCTATGGGAGAGGGAGTGAGAGCGGAGAGATAACACCTGCCGGCGCGCGGACACCGACAGACGCCTGACATGCCCCGACTGAGAAATGCATTCGCATTTAAAAGAACTTGTATTGAAACGTTGCGAGGCGAGAAGAGGCAGCGACTTCCGACGCTACTCGACGGGCGTCCAGTTCCCTGGTCGAAACCTGCCGAGCCGCCGCCAGAGGCATCGGCTGCAGTCACGGAGACCGCGCGCGTTCGTCGCAAACGCGGGGAAACGCGGACGGCATCGGCAGCAGCTCTACGCGTTGCGCGTTATCCGAAAGGGCGTGCCGCACAGAAACACCTTCTCTTATCGCCTTTCCTCCTCGCGCCTAGCGCGGCCTCTCATTGGTTGCCTCCTCCCCCCAACGCGCCTCTCCTCATCTGCTGGGGACGTGCCCTGCCCTCCCCGGCGCGGCTTTCATCCTCTCCTGGTCACGTGGCCTGCGTGACGCCGGACAGACGGCGAACGGTTGACTAAGAACAGCTCCGCTGTTAAAATCCGAAGAGAACTTTCTCGCTCTCACCTATGAAAAAGTCGCCCATTTACAGCGAACAGTCTGTGCGCCGCGCACCAGAGGCTGCCACCAACTCGTCGTCATTGAACGCTTTCTGAATTTAGAGCAAGCAGATCAGCCGACGCCCCGCCAACGTTCCGCCAAGAGGCCTGCAGTCGCTTAGTACTATTAATGCGAGATCATTATATGGCTCATGAAGCGTAAGATACGGCGGTGTGGCCGGAGATGATGCAAAAAGTCACGTGGTCACAGAGACAGACCGCGCCGGTGGCCGGTGTATATATAGCGCCGCGCGTTGCGGAGCTGCCAGTCGGTGCGGTGATTTCGGTGAGTTCTGCCGTGCGCTCCGATGGCTCTCTCCCAAAATTGGATTAAGGTGGATTAAAGTGGATTAAAATGCATTAAGATGGATTAATGTGGATTGAAGTTGATTAAGGTGAATCGAGGCGGATTAAGGTTGGTACAAATTAGAGCAAGGTGGTTAAGGTAGAGTTTTAATTTAAGGTGATAACTTCGAGAAGTCATTGTGCTTTGGCATTCAAATAACGTAAGCATACTTAAGTGACTGTTAATGCTTATTATTGCGTTAGCAATGGAAGTGTCAAAATTTAAAAAAAAAAATACGTGTGGGAAGCCAGTCACGTGGTAGAGGTATATGTCAGACTTGTTCGTAACGAATTACATCTAATTAATTGTAATCAATTAATTTCTGGGTAATTTTGTAAGTTAACGAATACTTCTTTTTGCTCTGTGACGGTCGCTGTAATTCGATTACAAGTAACTGGTTACGTTATTGGCGGGACAAGCGGCAACGGGAGACGCAGCTTTCAGCACTTCAATTTGAAGGGAACCCCAGTAAGACACCCGTGGTCGTCCTACACGGCAGGCTCGTGGATGCGCCTGTTTCGTCAGGAAAACACTAGTTTTGCAAACTTTCCTTGGAGGCGCTTTTAAGCTGCATCCATAGGCGGTAAGAGTTGCTACTCAATTATTCGCTTAGCGCAATCTATAATCTAACCTCCTATTTGCCGTTACACGTTTCAGTCTTTCTGCATGATACGTGACTCAACACTTATTTTGGGATTGTAACGCAAACAGTATTTTGAATGCTGGGTCGTACGCAGTTATATTTTAAATTACATTACAGATTTATCCGCCTTTTTGAGGAATGTGAACTTCTGCTGGCGTGACCTTAAAATTCACTAGTTCAAGTCTAAAAAAAGGCAGGAAGAGCTCATCCAGACGTTGGCCGACGAATTAAAACTGCATTGCTGACTACGAATCGGTGGTCACTTCGGAAGTTGTTGGGAGCAAATCACCTACGGACAATCTATGCGACTGTCTGAACGGTGCCTTCGGCCGCCGTGGGCGTTATAAGCAATGAGAAGGCGCTCAATCAGATCAGAAGGTGCTGTCACGTGAGCAAATATGGTGGCTCCTATGGGTATGGCGCTGCAAAAGGTCAATATAGTGCTGCGCGTTCGCTGCTATACACAAGAACGACACGCAGACACGAATTCGTAATGTGAGGTGTTGCAAATATGGGTTGCGCACACATCAACCGCCCGGATTTTACTCATTAGATTGCCTGCCCCAGATCTTCTACGCGCGAGAAAGCAGAACGTGGTGCAGACACCTAACGCTCCCTTAACGACGCGAAACTGCCACCAACAGCTGTAGCGGTCAAGGACGCGGCTCGAAGGTCATTGTGCCGATCCTAGAGTACGCACAATACCGGAGTAACCCGAGGAATGAACAGTACTGTTTTATAGTGCTGCTGATTTAAATACACCGTTTTCCGATGCTTTAGCATGCCGTTTTACTGCTTACGGTTGCTCTGTGTGTGTGTGTGTGTTTTGCGCCAGGAAAGCCTCTGTTTTAAACAGCGTCCCCCCCCCCCCCTTTTTTTTTTGTTATTCATAGACTGCCATCATGATCCCCCCCTCGAGGTTGTCCATATTGGCTCCGTCGATACCAGGCAGACTTTCTTCAGCAAGCGGGAATGTAATCGAACAAACATGGCGGGAAAAAAAAGATACGTACATTCCTCAAAACGCCGTGGCTCAACGGACACAATGCATAGCAAGAATCTCATCTGGACAATGCACGGTAACAAAACACAAGACAGGCAAATACATAGACGCACCCCAAGAGAGAGAAAGCAAGGTCAGGAAAGGCAGGGAGGTCAACCAGACGAGCGTCCGGTTTGCTACCCTACACTGGAGTTAAGGGAAAGGGGGAATAGAGAGAGACAGTGCAGCGCGCACTATCGAGCGCTTTGCGGGTATAAGCGCCCAACGGAAAATTGCCGCAGTGCCGTATAAATGTGCCCGGAAAGCGATCAGCAATTATAATAACGTTCAGCGCTGGTCATTAACATTATCGTTTCTTCTTTCTTTTTTTTTATCTTCACAGGTGCTTGACGGACGAGAACAGATGGCAACCCTAGCAGAAGCGAAGGAATCGCTTTTCACTCACGAACAAGGTGAATATGCTTACAAATTCAATACAGCGCTAACGTTCACCGCAAAGCAAATTGTGAATGATGAGACCTCATCATTTTGTTCCTCTATAAATATCATGGTGATTAAGGAATAACTCCGACTTTGAATGCTATAGCTCAAAATTGAGTTTCACTCCGGCATGTGGAAATGAGGTTCGCATATGAAATGGTTTTATAGCACTGCGTATTCAACACATGCATTCGCTCCTCATTTTTTTAAATGATGGATGTACGTGGTTCCTGTTCTCTGCAAAAGTTTTCCATAGGACTGTGATTTGGGTCGACGACCTCACTTCCAGATCTGTGGCTATCACGCGGAACGTATAGGTCATTGAGAGAAAGTGTGTTTATGTCTCTTATGTACGTCCCTTATGTCCTTTGGAATCACAAATGCGCTTCCAGCCATATAGAACTTCGTTAGGCGACGTTTTAAAATGGAGTTGCGAGGCGGCACAAGATGTGCGGTCATGCGGCCTAAAGCAGCTCGCGTACTTTTAGCATGCGCTTGTGTAGCCATTTTTCTTCGGGTGAAGGATTAGCAAGGGCAATGCGGGTTGTCATTTTGAGTGATTCAGAAACACGTGTTGGGCACACAGTTCGACTGAGCTTCGTATAGAGGGGGTTGGGGATGACTGAATCCAGGGACACTGAAACGGACGCAGCGCTTTATCTGATGTGCTCATTAAATTAGTGATCAGCGACAGTGGAGCTAAAAATGATCATATTAACATATTATGAACTTAATATGAGCATATAGCAAATGAGCGTATTAACGGAAGCGCTTACGTTTTAATGTGTGGTTTGGTACAAGCATGCGCAGATCCAGGGGGGATATTCAGATGTTCTGACCCCCACCCCCTCTCCAGATTTGTGTGCGCAGTGCCAGCGTACGGCACGTGAAAAAAAAAGTCCTTCTTCCCAGCTTTTGCTGACCTTTTTCTCTGGAGAGACAGGAAAGGTATAAGGATTATTGAAGAGAATTATTGAACAGCACGTAAAAAGAAACCAATTATCATCATAAATGACCATCTCAAAGTAAGACACCCCCTCCCCCGTTTGAAAAAGACCTGGATCTGCACCTGGGTACAAGGGGGAAATGCTTGCTGCCTTAGTGAGCCCAACCTAGAAGCAGATTGTGACTAACGAATCTGAAGTTATTTTTAAGAAAACTTAAAGAAAAAGCACTGCAGGTTTTCCTTAGCAAGACATTAACCAAGCCCCGTTCACCCATTCCAAGATTTCAAGCGAATTCGATTTTCCCTGAAAGGCCCGCGATTGAGCGCTTAGGATACAGCTCAACGGAACCACCTCTGAGCCTACAATGGCGGACCAGTCAATTAAGATTCAGGCGACAGTGGCTACAGCGATTTGGGCCTTTGTCTCTCTGTCACGAATGGTCGAGAGATCATACTACCGGATACGTTAAACGAATACAGAGAATGCTGCTACACTACTACTATGTCTCCCAAAGTGTAGACGTGTCTTGAACAGAACATCGGTCGAATTCGAGGATTCGAAATCTCCACTATACGGCCACCACCTAAGAGGATGACTTCCCCATGTGTTCATGCATGTAAAGCACCATGGCTTATCGCGCTTTCTGCTCACACTACTGCGAGAAACGGAACTGATGGACTCATGGTGCCCTCGAAGAGACGCTCAGGCATGGTAATCGCCCCCCATGCTAACGCCGCCTGAGGCCACCACAACCACATGTAGCAGCTATGAACGGCGAACGATCAAAAACCTCGCCCTGCCAGTATTAAACGCTAAGGCACAATGAACAAACACCAAGTCTATCTCCGGAACTACAATCTTAAACGCAAAAAAAGAGAGTATGTATAATTCAAACAAGAGTGCACTTCATTCTCATTTTTTTAACTAATATAAAACAAGAGCAAAATTCAAATTAAGTTGTTGGGCCAATGTGGTGAGTACAGCACGCGCTAATTTTTGTTTGAATTACTTATAAAGGAGACACCTTTGAAGACGAATCCCTTTTTTTTTAGCCACAATACCGCTATAGCAATACTTGAGACTGCTACACTATTCTGCAAGAGTGGCTGGCGCAGCAAGGCCTTTGTCGCTTTCGCGCCATTAAACCTGAATTAACTAACTATTCTGCAAGCTTCCTAAAGATGATCTGACCCGTAGTTGAATGAACTCATACTCGTCCCGGAAACGTTCGTCACTCGTGCCGCGTATAAGTTGTCTCCGAAATCAGACAGTCCCGCAATATTTCCTCTTATGATCCTCCTATATACTCACAGACAATTTTCGGTGGCTGTGGAAAGAACTCGATCTGTACGGGGGCGCAGCTTCTGCACGTGTGTTAACGCGCCAAGTAGTCCGGCAGAATTTGGCAGCGCTTTTGGTTTCTTGGATCAGATGCTTTTAATCATTTACCCAGACACGGAAGGGAAAAGCAAAAAAAAAAGAATCATTATTAATAGGTCCAATTTACCACTTATGGGCGCTTCTTTATGTATTAATTTGCTGTTGTAAGAAATATATTTGTGTTTTCTCTTCCTCAAATTACACTAACGCGGGTAAAATTGAGGGAATACTTTCAAAGCGCTCTTACTTGCGCGTGCTTTGCCTCGGTAATTTTAACCTTTATTGCCACAGGACATTGTCCGCTTGTATAGTGCCAGAAAGGTTCCAGTGGTCGCGGTGCGGCGCCACCGTAAAGCTTCCCGCTGAAACTTACTAAAGAGAACTCTGCAACTGTCATCGTTCAGCTATATACCATAGGAATGATAGTTAGTACATGAATGTGTCTCATCTTCGTGCTTGTGGCTTGAGACGTTCTTTGTGACGTCATTTATTAAACTTTCTCTCTACAAAGTTCCAAGCGCAGCTGTCCAAGTACAGCAGCAAGTGGAATCAGTATACCCACGCACATTCGTCATCACTGCGAACGATTGCATTTATGACGCCATCGATTTCTTGCGAAGGCACGAAGTCGTTTCAAGCCGGACGCACGAGGTTTAACGCACCGCCCGACATTCACATGCCGGCGGCTGAACCGCCACACTTGAAGCCTCCGCAGACACTATAGCGCCCTATGGCAATTCCCTCTAGTATAGTTCTCTCAGAGTTCCCTATACTGGTAACTTTTGTAGAGGACCCTGTGTGGTCGGTACAGCTCCGAGTCAGAAGGGCCAAACCGCCGAGCTGGCCTTTTTTTTTTTTCTCGCCTATTAATCGCGTGACTACACCTCGTAATGCACTCGTCGTGGAACTACCCGCGCGAGAAGGTTACCCGCAGAAAAAAAAAAAAAATAATAGCACGCGTGACCGCGCGCTTTGCGGTACTTCCCGTCGACCTCCGTCACCTTGTTCTCGCTTCCTTTCCCCTTAACTTCTTCTATTCGGTTAGCGAGCAGGTTTGACCTTTCGGGATTGGCACGCAGTCGAGAAACCGACGCTCAGCCGTGGTTTCCGCGCGTAAAGGTCAAATCTGTGGGCTGCAGGTGTCGGGAGGAAGACGCAAATAAAAAAACAAAACAATCAGGGCGAAAAGTATAATAGAGAAATGACTTGAAGCGTTGGGTACATGCCCTCAGTCGCTGATGGGTGCTCGCTTTAGTGCATTTGCGGCTCGCCCGTCAGTCCGCGCGTAGGAAGTGCAACGTTTGCCGACTCCACCGCCGTGGGGGACAAACAACGCCATATAACAAAAACAAGTGTCGCAACGAATGTCGCGCACGGCGCCTCACTTTTGACAGGGTGTCTCTTCAGATCGCTTCGAAGGCTGCCGGCACTGTGGCTCACCGAGTATGGCTGGCTTTAGCCTGCTGAGCGCTGAGGTCTGCGAATGTCGCTACAGGTTTATAGTGTGTTGTAACAATCGTAAGCAAACCAGACTTTGATTTTGTAGCCGGCCCGCTACGACTTCAAGGGTTAATGGCCGCGGTTAGTTTCGAGCGGAGGCGCGGATGATGGGCTCGGAAGGAGGAAGCAGTGCTTTGTGGTAATTGATCTGTAGCCGTTCGCAAACGTGTACTGCGCGTGTACGCCGTATATGCACGGTCGGTGCTTATGGCAAAAGGAGTTCCCGCCGTTGTGCTATGGCTTTGCAAGGCATGGTGCCACGTGGGCTGTTACCTCAATTTACGCAAGCTTGTATCGCATGCAAGTACCGCAGCCATGATACCTAACCAGTATTTTCCCCCTCTGTTCCTTTGTCATCGTTGCGTGAAGATATACTTAAAAACTAGTGTGTGGCACAGGAAATATTTTTCTTGCTTTGTTTCGAAAAAGGCATAGTCAAGCATGCTGTGTCGGTATTGCATGCCTGCAACGGGGATAGTGTGTTCAAGTGCTTTCTGATGTCCAGTTCTGAACTATAGTACTTATATTAGTATATATAGAGTTCAAGAACGAATTGTGTCAATTCGTGCTTCAACTCTACTTATGGGATACCAAGTAGCCCGCTCCCAAGCCTTGCTAAATAAACAGTTGTGTCCAGGTATTTCGCGGACAAAATAATTTTGCACTTCTTACACAGATGGCTCCGAACTTTGTCCTCGTCTGCAGAACGACTTGTCAGATTTTATGTTTTGTCCAGATACTCACAGAATGGAAAAAAAAAAGTTTCTATATAACGTACGTACGAATATTCAATACCGCGATGTGTTTCTTCTTATTACACATAGCAAACATGTTTTATCAAATCTAATCCAGGCAGGAAACAAGTGCAAACGTAGGCTGTCATTGAGATAGCTATCTGATACTTTATGTACCTATACAATCAAGAACATATAACTATAGTTCAATTTTGGATAAATCACAACGTACGAGTTCAGTCGCATTGTTTGAATCCTTTCTCATAATGCAACCTATTCCTCTTCCAAATTCGATAAATTTGCTCATTAGTGGTCCGGCAACACAAATTAGCATTAGGTGTATATGCGGACCCAATATAAGCGATTGATCGTAGTGCCAATGTGAAATAAGAAGCACCATCATAATTTACACGCCATTTCACTTCGTCACTAATACATGCCCTTCCCCTTTTTTTTTTTCTCTATCTCTCTCCCAGTGCACCTACTATCCAGGACGATCCAGGGAACGTGTATGCGAGAGGGGGGAGGATTCGACTACGACCAATCCTGGATCTGCGCATTGTGAGCGGGCCCCCTCTCTCGACGCTGTCCGAAGCGCATGCGCCCTAACAGACTATCTACAGTATATACTCATGGGATCCCATTCTGGACATCGTCAAGTTTCGCCGTATTGTCGAATTCCGTAATGGCGGCATTTCGAGCCAATCAGAGAGGCCGCAGCAGCCCTCTGGACCAATCCACGCTGACAAGATGGCGGATTCGACAGTATGGCGGCATTTGACAATATCCGCGATAGCAGCCGCGGAAAGCTTTCTGCGGCAACGAAGGGAAAAGCTGCTACGGAGGCGAAGCGCACGCGTTGACATCGCTCCTGGGAAACAGTCCCAGAGCATCATTAGGCGCTTGTTTAGGCTGGGGAACGGAAACCAAACGTATCATTTACCACCGCACTTGACATATATGAATATCAGCGTGGCATACATGAATATAGTACGCCACTCAGTCTTACGTTTGACCGTTATTTATTCGTCTAGCTGTTTCCGGCGTTTCGGAATGTGCGAAATCACTGCGCTAGCCGCACTAGCTCATCTCAAGCTCGCTGGTTCGATCCCTTCATACAACGAAACGACGGAACACACCAAGGAAAATACAAGCGAAAGGAGTGGTGTCGGTCCTTGGTGTGTTGCGTCTTTTCGTTGTATGAAACATGTACCAACTAGCCCAACAACAGCCCAGCATTTCGATGGAAGCGAATTACAAAAACGCTAGCGCACTTGGATTCAGGCGCCCGTTAAAGGAACCCACACAGTCAAACGTATTCTGGAGTCCCCTAGTACGGCGTACGTGTCTCACAGTCTGATCGTGGTTTTGGCATGTAAAACCTCAGAATTCAATTCACTTAACCTAAACCATCACCAAGTAGCTAGGTACTCTGACGTATTTTCTGCGCTAAACATAACGGACACGCAGCTTGAAGAAGACGGGATGGGCGATGAACGCTTTGACTCCATGCTAGGGAGTCCGTTTTTAGGCGCTGTAAGTATATGAGAGTTCCCAAGCCAAGAATTATAGCTTTCTGCCTCAACCGGCAAGCTGGGATGATTCAGTATGAGCGCCGAGAGACCGAAGCACACTTTTGTGCGGAAACAATCGACGATTATTGTGAATGCAAGCGAATAGCCCTAACTAACTAACTAACTAACTAACTAACTAACTAACTAACTAACTAACTAACTAACTAACTAACTAACTAACGAACGAACGAACGAACGAACGAACGAACGAAGTTTTCCTTGCCGAGCCCGACCATCGACGACCGATCACTCACGAAAACGGGTGAAAGAGGAAAAAAAAAAGCGCTTTCAAATACTGTCGGCGCAGTAACACATGAACGGATAACATATGAACGGAACAGCCACGTTCATGTAGCTCTCTCTCCGTTGCCTGCAGAAAGTAGTCCCAGAAGATAGCATCGAGCACGTCGATAGACTGTCTAGCACACTGTTCCACCAAACGCGCAGTCCTAATGCGAATCCACAGCTCATAGATTTTCGACTGTGCCGTTTGCTTAATACGCGCCTATAACCGTTAGAACCCTCTGGCCCAGGACCTATCCAATAAAAATAGCCAAAAAGAGGTGCTTCGGCTGCTTGAGTCACATGAGACTCGTTCAGCTGCTCGGGCACAAACATTTAGTGAATTATTTATTTCTTGTATTAAGTAGCTACCCGCAATTACCCGTGCTTTTCTTCTGTGCAAATTTATTTCGACGAGCTCCAGCGCACCTTATTCTAGGCTATAACAGAAGTAGATTCGAGGCAGATGAATAAGTATTGCATAGGTAATTGCATAAAATAAATAAAACTGCTACATAAGTATCAAATAATGGAAGTATACGAGGCCCAGGCAGAAAATATACAAAAATAAGGGTCGCAGTAGAACCTTTCAACGTGTCTGAAGCTTAATTTTAACAGCGTATTTACCGTTGGCACATGGCTGCTTCAACTTTTAGCGAATTACTGCGAAAAAGTGCCGCATTTAAAACAATATACTCATAATTAGTATTAACTATGTTTGACGTCGTTTCAACAATTTCGATGGGAGATAGTCAACATCTTTGCGTGCATGTTCTTTTTTAAGCTGTTCATTACAGAAATGAAAATACCTTGATGAGTGGCGATTTTAGCCAATATCTTGCCTTGCTTGTGACCAGCATATTTCATGCGATGCCATTTTAAGGTGCATAGAAAAAGCGATACCTAATTATTTTTGTGGATCCGGAAAGCATTATTTCGAAATTGTGTTTGCATTTATGGCTGAAAACAGTTGTTTACTATTGCGAAGAAAATTAAGACCAATTTTTCTTTTCTTTTTGAATTCCTCGCCCAAACTTACAATACCGATACGTCAGTGCAATGTTACTGAGCTGACAGTATTTTCGGCCCCGTAGAGGCCGTTTTCGCGCAGGAAACGTTATCAAAGCTCCCCGGCTTGAGTCTTTGACAGTTTTAGAATTCAATCCAATTATTGCCAATCGAGAGGCCTGCAATTATTACCCAACAATAGCTGCTAAGATCCATGACGTCATGAGGTGCTAATGCAGTAACTTGAAAGTTCTGTCACCCCCGTCATTCGCTATTTGCGCGTTTTTTTCTAGCGTAACGAATTTCCAGCACAGGAAAAGGCTGATTTACCACACACACACACACACACACACACACACACACACACACACACACACACACACACACACACACACACACACACACACACACACACACACACACACACACACACACACACACATATATATATATATATATATATATATATATATATATATATATCTTGTTTCTGCTATGCGAAAATGAGTAGCCGGTGACTACATCTCTTTCTCTTATTTTCATTTCAATAATACAAAAGAAAGGCTCATCGCCATGGCATTTGAAAAGTTTAATTCGGCGGGGCGTACACTGCGATCCAGAGAACGGCACTACGAAATAGAAACACGAGATTTTTGCCACCCCTGCGACAAGAACGGAGTGCAAGCTTATCCCAATCTGCCACCCTTCTAAGTTTATTGAGAAATCCAGATTAACCTTCTATTCTCTTTTAGCGTCCAATCACAGCTTTTAGCGTTACAGCATAAGCTAAAAGTGAGCAAATGTAAAAAAAAAAGAAAAAAGAAAGAAAAGAAAGCGGTTGTGTGATACCGACGCGAGCTTCGCTTACGGTGGAAAAAAAAAACAAACTTTGCGGTCTCGCACTCAAGTTCCGAGAAGAGCTAAACGAATGGCGCGCGACCGCAGAGCCGCAGCAGCGCCCCCTGGTAATCCGCGCCGTACATGACGCCATTCGCGGCAGCACTCGGCGTTCCGTAGCAGCATAGCGTGCCGGGAACAGGTGCGACCGCTCGCACGCGTCTGCGTGCATGATGACGGGTGCGGCTTCCCGTCGCTATATATGCTTTCACTCAATCCGCCTCGCCTTTCACAATGCCTGTCGTCCGCGCTGCGCACCTCTCAGCGAGAGAGGACGACTTAACTACACAGGGCGTATACGAGGAGCGACAGTCCAGGAGACGGGAGGGGGAGGGGGGGGGGGGGAGGTGTTTGCACCGCGGCGCTGTCAGCAGCTATAGCATAGCAACGTTTGAGTCAAACAGCTAAACTCGCGAATTCTTGCGTCAAAAAGGCGGCACTTGTATGGCGTAACGGTGACTCCGCAATTTTCACGTTGTATTTGTGTACAGATGCGCAATCCATGCCCCCCCCCCCCCCCCCCCTCATCTTTTGGCTCACGAAACAAAAAAGCACAGACAGCCCATTGACACCCATAGCCAGTGCCTAGGATATGGAGTATGGGTAAAATGGCGCAGTCACACTAGTAACAAGCAAGATTCTATGAGAAGTTAGCCATATCAGGCTGAAGCATCGTTTCCCAGTCGAAATTGTGCTTCATTAGTGTCTTGTCTAGGAACTGGGGAAGTCAGCGGTATAGATGCCAGGATGAGTTTTCTCTTAATTTCGAACGCAGTCCAATTCTCCCTTATTACCAAAAAAAAAATTTGCCAGCTTCGGCCTGATCACGTAGCTAAAGTATACGAATTCACGGGGTTACGGCGCAGTAATGTCACAAGCGTCGCGTACGCCCTTGAATCCCTTGAAAGCATACCACCCTGGAATCGTACACGTATTCGTGGACGTGCTGACGTGTTCGCGCGAATACACGTGGACCTCACTCGCGCCCCGGCCGCAGGTGCGCGCTGCCGTCCCTGCAGAAGCGGCACGTGGCCGTGGCACGGCTCAAGCACCCGGCCAACATGGGTCGCACCTGCCACGAGGTGCGCTTCTTCATCCTGGTGCTCACTCCGAGTAAGGAGAAAGGCACCAAGAACGCCCTCGAGACCGGCCGCACGTTCGCCACCATCTTCGCCGACATGGACTTCCGGCAGCGCCTCCTGGAGGTGCACTCCGAGGCCGAGTTCAAAAACGTGCTGCTCAAGCACGCCCAGGACCTGGCAGCCGAGCAGAGTAATCCCGTGCACCTGCGGGGATCGCAGGCCCAGCTAGACTTCCCGGTAAGGGGGGCAGGGCGCGCGCTTTCTTGCATGGCGCTGACTGAATCTGAGCCGTGTGCATGGCTGGTTGCCCAATATGTGCCCCTTATCAGACGGCACCCGACGTGGCAGATGCGGTAGCTTTGTCCACGTGATCCCTCATGCCACGTCACGCCGACGGCAGCGCCTGCCAGGGCAGCTTGCCCCAGCTTGCTTGCACTTCCTCAGATGCTGCATTTCGCCATTCGTTTTCCATTGGTGCAAGCTTCGAGCAGAACGAGTTCGCAGCCCTCCTTGCACTTCCGGGAGAGGTACCCTATAGAACAAATCCCATAAGCCCCGTATCCTATAATATCATATAAACATACGGGGATGCCATGTAACCCTTACGGAATTCCCATATATCACACGGGGCATACCCATCTGGGCCTGCCCCATATGGTATGTGGGACCATGTGGGTTTTTATATGGGAGCGCGATATGCTCATATTAGGACCATGTGTGACCATATGGTTTATTCATATGGGACTTGCCCCATATATGAGAACACATTTATTTTATTTATTTAGTACATACTGCAGACCACACTGTGGTCCTTGGATGATGGGCATACATTATTACATAAAAAGATAAGATAAAAACTACGTCACTTCAAATGAAAAAAGAAAGACTAGAAAAAAATAACATATATTATCTGCACATCCACATCTACGTATTCAGAAATACAGTCAGAAATTATGCGCTAGATGTGGTGCGGTTAGAGAATTCCATTCGGAAATTGTGCGTAGAAAGAAGGAGAACTTATACGTGTCTCTCCTAAGGTGTTAGTGAATCGAGACTATGGTGGTCGTGTATGTCCCGTGGAAAGAGGGGGCTACATGTAATGAAGCGTCGAGGCCTAATTTGTGGTTAATTAAATGATGTAGAAAATCTAGGTGGCATTTCTGTCTTCTCAGTTGGAGAGAGCGAACGTTATTAGCGAGCATTAATTCTCATGGGGAATGAGAACGTTTGCACTTTGAAGAAATAAAACGAACACACTTTCTCTGGTTTCTCTCAAGCTTGTGAACGTTTAGCATACGGATCCCGCGCAATGCGAACATGTTATAGTTTTGGCCGGATAAAGGTTAGGTAATTGAGTCGCTTAAGATTTCAAGGGGAACTTGTGTCTCGGAAAGTTTGTGTCTCAGAAAATCTAGTTTGCGTAAGGCAGAAGAACATATGTCGTCATTGTGTAGGTTAACACTCGTTTAAAAAAAAGCCGGAGGAGTTACTGAATAGTGTCACGCCATTTGCTGCCTTAGCGTAACTGCAGTTGGCAATGATAGAGTTAGTAACATAACCGACTAAGCAAGGTAGTCGGTGGTACTAACGGGTCTCGGCTACCAATTCCGAAAGCAGTTAGCACCACCGGATTCAAAGTGTTTATTCTATAACACATATATCGGACCCACTGTGCAATACGCCACACCTGGTCCGATATATGCAGCAGAGTTCACTCACTGACATAACGAAACCGACCAAGTCGACCCGTTGCTGCCGAGCAAAAACCGTAATGGCGCATTCGTCATACAGCTGCGCTGTAAAATTTCTTGCCGGTTAATTGATGTTAACTCCTCGACGTTAGGCTCGGCATGTTGCACATGGGAGATACAGCTTGCACATCAGGCGTGAGATCATAAAAAAACGTTCTGTGGCTAAATGACAGAAAACAATAATAATATACAAGCCTTTTCTTTTTTCGCAACATGCAGCTCACACTTGTAAAACGATTGCTTACATAAATCGCTGGTTGGATAGACACTCTGAAAACAGCGAATGTTGTGCTCACAAATCTGCGCTCACCAATGCCTGTATTGTCGTTATCCCTTCTACCTTCTGGTTATCGCTTAAAACCGAAACATAGTATTTCAAAATTCTTTTTTTTTTCCACGGTTACGTGAACAAGGTTTTATGTGCGAATGCTTCCTTGAACTGTTCATGTGCTCCGATAACCGAGCTTACTGGCTCAGTTTATTCATATCGCGCTTCTACTTTATTATTTCACTTTACTTCAGTGTAAAGTGATCCTTTGTAATTTCACTGCGACTAATACGGTCACTAATTATCAACCGACATACAGTTATAGCTGCATGTGATTTCAACATTTGTTCTCTGTTACTGTCTCGCTGTTCCATTACTCATTCAGTTATCTGAATATTGGCCTAAGAATTCGGAAAGGGCTCAGAGCCACCACGCATGCGCGAAGGGGGCGCTTCGACTCCCGCGCATGCGCAGTGGCAGCGACTCCTCGCCGGCACCGTGGACTTTGTTGTTTCTGTGGCAGAGTGACAGCACAGTTGTGGTTCGCGGACACGATGTCTCTCGTGATCAAACTGTAGAGCCGCACAAAGCTCACTTCGTTGACCCGCATGACGATGAGACCATCTTGAGCAGCTCCCCCTGCCGGGGGGTCCCTCTCTCTCTCTCTCTTTCCTGCCTCGCTCTCCTCCCGACTTCCTCCTCTTCCTTCGCTCCAGCAGCAGGCCTCCAGAAGAAAGCGTGAGGTGAGCGCGTAGGCGCAGGGCTGCCACCTGTAGCACTGTAGACGCAGTTCCGTCCACGTCGAATGCTGAACGCACGGCAGCGCGCAGAGGCAGTGCACCCGGCTTGCTCTGACGTCACGTGTACATTCTCTAATTCTTACACGTTCAGTGAAGTTAAGAAAAGAAATGGTGCAATTTAAGGTGCTGTGTTGCAGTTGCAACGCAAGATAGATTGAAGACAGGCCTATAGACAATTTCATATTTGGACCTTGGGCGACACCACTGTGTGGCGTTAAACAAACACTTTCTCAGTTTTGCCCGAATCGACAGCAAATTTTCATGGTCATGAAACACCGAACGCATCCTTATACAATCATTTTCACGCGTACGAATCGACTGCAGTATAGTGCGTTTGGTTGTTAATAAGAGAAAACGTCAGCGTTAACAGCCCCAGGGGGCAGCACTGTAACGCTTTCGTAAAATAGTCTACAACAGATGCGTATGCTGATGACCTTGAAAGCGCACACGCACACACTGCGCACAAAGAAAGCAGGCACCGCAGAGCTGGAATAACAACCGAACTTCACAGACGCAAGCAGTACGCATAGCGAGCAGCATGCAAAATGACGACGAAGCGGAAGACTGAATCAGTGCTGAAGGGGCTATTCTAGACATCTCCAAGTTTCGAGCCAACCAGAGAGGCTGTAGCAGCTCCGCCAGCCAATCAGAGCCGACAGCATGGCGAATTTGACAAGTTGGCGGAATTTGACGATGTCCAGAATACACTCTCCAGTCACATATTTCCTTCTATATACGTCCTCGTCGTTTTGGGCGCTGCACCTCATTACGCGCGTAATGTTTATTTACAGATACTGTTGACCCGAAGGTCGTTAAAGGCGGGTTCAATATAGAATGAAATCGTTTGCTTTCGGTTGAAAAAGCTTAGCGCAATTTCCAACACGCTCTAAGCTAATAACTTAGTTGCACCTTTAATCCACGTCACGTATGCGCTCTCATAGTGCCTGCCGAACTCTGGCTATCAGCAGCCGTTTGTTTCGGCAAGGCTTAGCGACGTGAACCGGCGTAAGCACATGGGACACAATATTTGAAGAAAAAAATAGCAAATGACAGGATCAAGTAGCTGAAATGAATGTAAACGAATAACGCAACGTACAACATACGACGCGACGAAAAGATCAGCAAGAACAGAAACTACAACATGAAGAAGATGATGACACGAAGCACTTTTCGTCGACACCTTCTTGAGTGTTCGTTTATGTTACGCCGAAGCTCTCGTACCGTGTCATTTTCCCCCCTTTTTATCCAACAAAAGATTAAGCAGTACACGCTGACGTCAATTCAAGAGAAAACTACAGTTATATATGATTTCAGCTGATGGATTCAGGAACTCCCTCAGATGAGGCATACATTCAACCGCGATGCTAAGTTCTTGAGCCATTGCGCTCAATAAACAATCATTCACTACACTAGTACTGATCTTAAAATAGCCTGTCTTTGCGCCTTCAAACGTTAACGACAACTACAAACACAGTGGAAGCCACAAGTGTATCTGGGCAAAGCTGCCTGCCACGTGCGATCAGCATTTGATTTGGAAAGTAGCTTCCCCGTGGTCCCTGCAGTAGTCTGAATATGTTGTGTGCCACATAATCGACGCTGTGATCGCGCAAGTGCCAGTGCGACTGACGGAAGTTGTTGTCTTCTTTCTCACCCCCTCTCCTGCGTGCTAAACGTTGGCAAACGGACTCACCAACGTAGCCCCGTAGGTGTCCCATCGCTCAAGGTCTTAGCGACGACCTGCGGCGACGGTTGTCACACTACGTCAGCGACTATATAGATGGTAAGTGACCACCAACTTGCGCTTCGGTGCAGCCTGTCGGTTGCACGTACAGCCGTAGAGCTCATTTTGGTCAAGAGAGAATTTTACCTTTGTATGATATACGTTCACGTGATACGTTATGTCCACGGCGCATGCCCCGCCCCTTCGCCGAACCGCGGTATAGACATGACGAGAGAACAGCGTTTTAGCATACTGTCATCGAGTACCATGCTACAGTGCACAATCAATTTGTGTTGCAGTAAAGAACTCGGCTTTTCAAGCGTTCCGCATCGCCAATGCATCACCATTTCCCTTCTTCTTCTCTCTGTGGTTTTACGTGCCAAAACCAGTTCTGATTACTGTCATCGAGTACCATGCTACAGTGCACAATCAATTTGTGTTGCAGTAAAGAACTCGGCTTTTCAAGCGTTTCTCTGTGGTTTTACGTGCCAAAACCAGTTCTGATTATGAGGCACGCCATTTCCCCTAAATGCCAATCAAAACACTTTCCCGGCTCTCTCTCTAGGCCTAGCAGCGTCAAAACAAACGGCTCATCTCAACAATAGGCAAAAACATCGTTAATACTTCGTTCTCGGAGTGAAATGGTACTATGCGATGGCAGATCGATTTCCCCATTTATTTGTTGCTGTCACGATGGAGAGCAAGCAGCAAGGACGGATTCAGGATCGATGCGGGCGGTCTAAGCTTGTCTAGGCACTGCCACGTTGTTACGTAATCACGTTAACATGACCAGTAGCCAACGCTATAGAAGCCGCGCATGCGCAGCGGTAATAATGTATCACGCGTCATGGTAACGTATAACGTATATCACGCAAAGCTGAAGCTCTCGAATAATGTACAGCCAACCTGTCTTTTACGTTACCTCTGTAGAAACTCCTGGCCCTTCGCGTTTAGCTAGTAACATGCCTTCGTCACTGTCCCTACTAGCTGCGAGCTGTGTCTGCGAAGTACGGGATTAGCGACTTTATCCCCTATATTCTAGAACTTTCCTCCGCTACACGATCCACCTCGACTCAAGAAAGTGGCGCCGCCCCTCGGCAAAAGTGCATGGTCACTGTGATTCATTGACACTCCAGGGCAATTCTCGAGAAATAGTTTCTTTGTGAGTCTAGGGTTGGTGCTCGGTTCAACTCGATGGACTGGAGGAAGTGCTTGGAGTCGAGGATCATTCGAGAATCCGGGGGTATGTTACGTGGTGCTTCAGCAGCAGTCGCCAACTGTTCTTCCGGTCCGTCTGCCCGGAACGGGCAGTAACGATGAATGGTAATGCTACAAGGTGCAGCGGCACGCCGAATTTAGGCATCTAATTGCGTATTGATGCGGAAATGTAGTCGGACGCCAAACCCTGCTGCGTTTGCGTTTGCTGGAAGCGAGTGTTCCGTAACCTTACAACCATGGCACGCGCACAAGTCGCCTCCAATTTGAATGTTGCTGCTTTTCTCTCTCTCTCTCTCTCTCTCTTCGTCTCTACAGGAGTGGTAGGCCACCGGACAATCTACAAGACCGTCTCAACCATCTTCTTTCTTTACTTTGCCTGCCTTCTACCAACCATTGCCTTCGGAGCGCTGAACGATACCAACACCAAGGGCAAGATAGGCGAGTGTCTCCAGATTATTTCAAGACATGCTTGATTCACTTTCGATGCTACGTTATAAGCGGGAGCTACCGTAGCTACAGCTACTCGGATGTATTGAAACGTTCAACTGCTACGGAAGTACATTATCGCTTTAGATGTAAGCAACAACGTTGTAGCGTTTTGATGAAAATCGCCATGCTGCGGTATAGCTGATGGCCGACAGAAAGTGAGACCAAGTACCCGAAAAAAGCAAAACAAGATAAACACGAACAAACGATGTAGCCGATGCACTTACATTTGGTGAAGCGTAAGCCAGCATTATGGGGCATGCTGTCATTGTGCGGAGAAATGCAATGCAAGCAAAAATGTATTTCTCACGTGCGTTTTCCGAAAGTATATCTCTAGTCATATAGTTACTATAAATGAATATGATGCGGTTGGGTGCTGGCTTCAGTTGTGCTATTACAATGTGGCGTAAATGTGTCATTCAGATACTCAAATAAGCAACTTGTTATCTATTTACATCGTCAATAACTAATTATCACACAGGAGATGACGCCACCGCCCTGGCTGAAGTGTTTCCGAAAAGAAAGAAAAAAAAAACGCCTCTTAATCTCCGATGTGCTGCTGTTCGTCATAATAACTGTCTCCTCTTAAACACCTTTGTGCACCTACATTTGCACGTCCAGCAAGAAGAGGCAGAACGAAATGTAGTGACCAATCAGGAGAGCACAAGGGGCAATAGAGTTTTTCGACGGGACTTGAGATCGACTTGCCTGTGTGAACGCCTGTATTTGGAACGCCCTTCATGTTACCTGTCCGTGTTAATTTTTAAAAAAATTTTCCTCTCTTTCTGTGCCCGCATTTCAACCCCTATTCCCCTTACCCCCAGTGCAGGGTAGCAAACCGGGAACTCGTATCCGGTTAACCTTCCTGCCTTTCCCCTCTCATTTTCTCTTAATATCTGTTTGCGCTATTAGAGTCTTCAGTTGGGATTGCGGCATCTACCTACATGGTTTACCTATATTTTGTATACGTTGGGTTTTGGGGTGGCGAAGTCTTGATCATGATACCGTTCTGGCATCGGAAGACTGCAATTTCGATGCAAACGTGTTCTTGATTACAATTATGCCTTTTGGTTTCCCAGAAACTGAAGGGTTTAAATACATAACTACACAACCGGGTAAAAAAGAAAAAAAAAATCACGGGGCGAGCAGGCAACCCTACTGAACACCGAAAAACAATAACGAAGCCACGCAGTCTGATTTCTTCAAAAAGCCGGGGTCGAGTCGCAGAAAACTCCGTGTGTTACCTATGGCAACCCCGACGCTAGCGAAACGACTGCAGAGACACAATTATCCACAGTAATCTCACCTCAAAAAGTTGTGGCTTGATGCGACACTGACGCAACGCTGTACACTCGAACAGCGCAGTGTGCAAACGATCTTTTTTTTTTTTTTTTTTGTCAAAGACACCGATCTATACGCACGTGGCAAAACAGAGCTCGTTGCTTCGCGATATTTATACTGGTTTACGTGAAATTCAGCTTAAATCGTTTCCAAGAACGTCGCGCGACTTCGGAGCTCCGACTCGATAAGGGCCGTCTAGACGTCCTGCGGCGCAGGAAAATTGAGTACTGCGATTCGTATCGCCTTGAAGCAGATTCGTCCACAAGCCGACTTCACGCAACACCGAACGGAGAACAGGTTCATTATATAGGTTCGAAAAACACACGCGCAAAAAACACACATACACATTTCATTTTACGGATCGCCACGAGCGCTAGAGATAACAGTCGATCGAACCAAATGGTCCTTCTGCACTGCGTTGAACGTTCGGCGAATTAAAATAAGAGGTTAAGCAAGCGCGGTTTTTGTATTTTGTACAAAGTAGCGGTACTTTATTTCACGCTGTCGAGAAAGTAAAACATTGCCGAGGTTGTCTTTTTTTTTCTTTCTTTCTTTCATTTGCTTGCAATTTCTCAAGCGGACCAAGGCTCAGTGCCGTACACGGCAATGCTTTATATTGCATACTCTGTGCCAAATGATGATGATGATCCTTTGTACAAATGACACATACCCACCATGGGGGAATCGGCCATGAATTGGGCGGTTTGGCGAAAATGAATCAAGAACAAAAAAGCTTAGATGGAAGAAGAAGAAGAAGTTGAATACTGCTCGGCGTTTTAATTCCAGCTCCAGTTACTGCTTTGTCATCGTAGAGCTTTTAACTGACGTGCACGCATTGACTGTTTCGTGTTAGGGAGTTTTAGCATAACGCAGACTTACGCATGATTAAGAAGATACAGGCGCTAAGAGAAGCTCTGGTAGCAACGTCGTGCGACTGCGTGCTCCACCAGACTGCGCGATTATATGCCAATTATTTGCTTTCGGAACTATGTCAACTGCGACATAATATTGGAAGAAGGTCTTTATTTTTGGAGGGACTATCATTTTCTCTCTCTCTTTTGCTTGTCGTGAGGAGTCATGCGACGTAACTACACATGCTAAAGCAACACATTTTTATTGTTTTTTTCTGCTTCTTCAATTACACAAGGTGACTTACATTATATAATAAACGGATTGGTAGTATAATAATAATCATAATAATAATAATACATCATCGCACCATGTTGGTGAAGCAGCGCACTTACGAGGACAAAGTGGAGAGACAAAAATACATGACACTCGCTGCTTGTGTCTCTCCGCCTTGTCCTGGTCAATGCGCTGCTTCACCAACACGGTATGATGATTAATCACCAACTCGCCCAACTTTACATATTACTGAATAATAAAATACAAGAGCGTCAAGTGTCATGGTAGTACTTTGATCTGAGTACAGCGCTGGCGGCTGAACCGTGTAGATGTCAACCAAAGCGACCAAAGGGTAGAAGAAGCTTCAAATGCAACGAATGGTATAACGTTGGTAACGTTGGATTGTTTATACGTAACTCTAACAATACAGTCAAGTGCGCTGGACAGCTACTTCATTCAATAGGCCGTGCCCTCCCATACCTAACAGATCTTGACTTTATAAGGAGATCCAAGGCGCCGGTAAAAATGTTTTCTCGAATCGCAGTCTTAATCGGATCATGTCTCTCAATCATCGCGGAATCGCACTGTACCTCAAGATGCCAAGCCTGTCGCCGACTAGCGGGTGCAGGTCACGTGATAATGCTGTGCGGAGGGCTGGTATTGACCTGTTCGTCTCGTTCTCAATTGTTGCCTTCTCTTTCCTCATCATGCCTTCACTTTCCGTGGGTGATGTAGGAGGTAAGCGTGCTTTGGGCTTCCTTCGAGTACGTTATTAGTTCGGCATGCCTTCACTGACGCCGTTCTTTTTGTTCGGGCCGGAGCAGACGTCCGCAAGTGCATCATCAGCCAAACCATTGGCGGCCTCTCCTTCGCCCTGTTCGGCGGTCAGCCGTTGGTGATCCTCATGACCACTGCCCCTCTCAGCCTGTACATCAAGGGTAAGATGTGCTTCTGTGTGATTGATTGAGTGATTGATTAATTTATAAGGTTTGATGTTCCAAAGCAAGCACTGGGGCTATACGGGAGACTACTTAGTAGAGGGATCGAACTTTGATCATTTCGGGTTCTTTTAACCTGCCCCCAAAGGCGGCACAGGAGCGTCTTATTGCGATAGCAATTATATGGACACTCCAGGGGTACTTCCGCCGTCGGCGTCGGCGTGATGTTCCGCATAAAGTCCAAGTGCGATAACACCGTGGCCGCGCACCGTATGCTGTAGGTGCGAGTGAAAGCGTGTGATGGTGATCTTGCGCGCGCAAGGGAGGAAGGCGGGGATGAAGCACCCCAGCTTCCACCGCGCGCAAGGCACCGGGGGTGGGGGGCCAACACTTTGGTTAATTAGGTGATCATACGCGCTCAAGTTTTATTTAAGTCATAATACAGCAGCAGTGCGCAACTATAAAAAAGCACCATACAAAAAGATGTCCCTAAGTTAGGACATTTTGGGGACATTATAGGATAATATGAAAGGGTAAATGGTACAGATTTGGAAGCAGTGAGATAACAAAGAAATGGGGTTACAAACATTATATGCAAGTAAAATTGCATATAATGCAATAAACTCGGAATAATTTTACCAGTAGAGATGAACCTATAATTTCTCGCGCTAGTAGCAATAAACTCAAGAATAACTGAACATATAAGAAATAGCAAGAAAGATTTCCATAAATATGAATTTAATACCAGTCATCAAAGGAATCTT
The DNA here is from genome assembly GCF_013339745.2 of Dermacentor silvarum. Taxonomy (NCBI): domain Eukaryota; kingdom Metazoa; phylum Arthropoda; class Arachnida; order Ixodida; family Ixodidae; genus Dermacentor; species Dermacentor silvarum. The sequence goes on along the minus strand of NC_051164.1, from coordinate 52,199,430 downwards.
TAAATTTTTATTGATCGTATTTTTTGCTGCGGCTGGAAATCGTATGCGAACGCCGTTAATTCTACGAGTAACTTCGCACCTATATTGGCGACTTATTTCAAAGTATAGCATTCTCCAAAATAAGGTGCAAGCTTACCGTGCCTAATTGTTAACTTGGGCACAAATACGCTATTACACTCGAAAAAAATCGGGTCTGGTTAGTGGGATAATTACTGACGCAATCTGCGCAAAAGTATATGCAAGCCGCTCGAGTATGCAGCATGAAAGACGGAAGGAAACGGCTGGCGCTTGATTAAAATGTCCCACCGCCTTCCTCGCAGTGATATACAACATCTGCGAAGACTTCGACCTAGACTTCTACGCCATGTACGCTTGTGTGGGTCTGTGGAACACATTCTTCCTACTCCTGTTCGCCGTGTTCGACGCCAGCAAGCTGATGAAGTGGTGCACGAGGTAAGGGATATACGTACTTAAAGGCATGCTAAATAGCAAGAAAAGTTCTGCACTTAAGAGGCGTGCTCTATCGAAAATAGGAAAGGGCTGCTTTGGGAAGTGCAAGCAGGGTGTTGCCCCCTTCGCATATAAAACAAAATAAGCCAGAACTTAGCACCGCCAGCTATCCATGCTATCTCTAGCTATGTAAGCTATCCAAATCAAAGTATGCTATAGCATACTTTGATTGGGAAGATATTGGGACTCGGTACAGATTGTGTGAGTACTGCGTCAGTGCTTTTGACTGATAAAGAAATTGGCTTCCTAAAAAGGTGAACAGTTGCTGTCACGTGCTGTCGTTGAAATGTACATTAGGCGCTGTTCTCAGGAATAAAGTTTGTTGGAATTGAGTTAGCGCTCCGGGTTGGCGCTTGTATTTCTTCTCACGTACTCGCACTATTCAAAAAATCCTTTACCTTAGTATCGAAGGCCAGACACTAGTGCGATACTACTAGTACGATGACTCAATGAAGAGGCGTTAGCGTCGGGTTGTTTGTTAGGCGGCAAGCTACATGTCGTGAGCGTTAGGGAACCGCCACTTACGGCTATGGTGCGGTCGGCCCAGGGCGCGATGCCTCGGGAAGCCTGCATGCTGGGGTGCTCGAGTACAGCGGCTGGCCCGTTCGTCAACTCCCATCGCCTGTCTGGCGCCGAAATCACGGTGTCCGTATAGAAACAGCCACAGTTCCCCCGACGACGCACACGCCGAGACTATAGCAAGTGCGCCTGCCGGCTCAGATCTAATCAGTCGTAGCGCCGCTTTCATGCGCAAGCTCAAACCGCTTGGTGTTAACAGCTCGTCGAGCCTGAGCAGCTCGGCTTTGGGATGACGCTGTAAAAAATAGGCTGCATAACGTGGACGAGCGCGTATAGGGTTCGTCTGGGCGCACGCTGGCACGTCAAAGCTTGCCGAGAGTGAGCCACAGGCGCGCACAAACAAACGCGCGCTAACCCCAAGTACGGGGCTGGGAGCCCCGCAATATAGGGTGTCCCAGCTAACGTTAGCCAAGCTGTTTACGGAAGACAACAATATTTTTAAGAAAACATGGTGCAAGATACGATTTTAAGACCTACGGTGTTTTGTCATCAGAAGTATGCCGATCGAACACCATAGGTTGCACCTTGCACCGTGTTTTCTTTGAACAGCTTGACTAACGTTAGCTGGGACACGCGGCATAATTAACAACTAGAGCGGCCCGTCAAAGTGGTGCACGGTGGACGAATGCACCGAAAAGTTGTCAGAGAGCCACCTCTGTGCGGTTTGCTTTCCCACTACATCGCCGTCGGTGCTTAGGATAGCGGAATTAGCATGGAATCTACTGAATCCATAGGACCGTGCTGCTTTCGTATGTTGCACTGCGTGCCACAAAGTGGGCGACGCGGAGGACTCCATCCGGTCCATACCAGCACTTCTGTGCTAAAAGCGCTTCGGCGGGTTTTTTATGTAAACGTGGCCAAATCGTCGTTCTTTTTGTTGGTGATGACGATGATGGCCAACGACAACGCGTGCTGAGGGTTGACGCGTTGTTGTTCGCATCACGCAGGTCGACGGAGGAGATCTTCGCGCTGTTTATCAGCATCGCCTTCTGTGTGGACGCCGGTCGCGACGTGTACAAGAACTTCCAGCGCTACTACTACGCATCCGAGTGCTCGCCGCCCACGGTGGAGGCGCTCAGCCAGCTGCTGCACAACGTGGGCGCGGCCACCAACAACACGACGGCGGCCGAGGCCCTCCTCGAGGCCCTGCCCCAGTGCCGGCGAGAGAACAGCCTGCTCTTCCTGCTGCTCATGCTGGGCACCGTGTGGCTGGCGGTGTCGCTGTACAACTTCAACAAGACGCCCTATCTGCAGGCCAGCAAGCGCGAGATGCTCGCCGACTACGCGCTGCCCGTGGCCGTCATCGCGCTCAGCTTCCTCGGCTCGTTCGTATTCCGAGAGGTTGAGAGTGAGTGCTCCCGTGTATACGTCATCTCCCACTCCTACAGCCATCTCCCAGTCACCGCGAGTGTTTCCTACCTCATCTATCACTCCTAGTCTAAAGTGATAGCCCTAGTCATAGCCATCTCCCATTCGCCCCAAGCGTATCCTACGTCATCTCCCTATTCGTAGTCATCTCCCATTCGCTCCGAGCGTATTATACGGCATCGCCCATTCGCTCCGAGCGTATCCTACGTCATCTCCCCATTCCTAGTCATCTCCCATTCGCCCCGAGCGTATTATACGTCATCGCCCATTCGCTCCGAGCGTATCCTACGTCATCTCCCATTCGCTCCGAGCGTATCCTACGTCATATCCCCATTGCTAGTCATCTCCTAGTCATCTCCCATTCACCCCGAGTGTATCCTACGTCATCTCCCATTCCTAGTCATTTCCTATTCGACTCAAGTGTATCCTACGTCATTTCCCATTCCTAGTTATCTCCTATTCGTACCGAGTGCTTCCTACGTTGTCTCCTATTCTATAGTCGTCTGCCTGTCACCTCGAACCCCAGTGTTACCTGTGCTTCATTGCCCACTTACAATAACATCTTTCGATAAGGGTTTTTAGAGCGTCAGACAGAGATATAGAGGTAGAGGCAGGGAAGATAGTCAGATGACAATATTCAATTCGCCGTCCTGCACCGGGAGAGGGGAAAGCGGAAGACGTCAAGGAAGAGAGCTGAGGGAGCCATTTGTATTACGTACACTTTCACCTTTCCTACGTCATCTGTCAGACAATGAAAAAGCACGCACGCAAACACACAGCAGAGTTGTGCGACCTTGAGGAATCACAGCCCATTTTCTAGCGAAGCTGTTTCCTTCAAGCACATACAGATTGAGATTTCTTTAGTGCGTGCAGTTAAACCGCGCACTCTGATGCTGATCCCGCATGTGACCCTTTACGTGCCGCCCATTTCCTACAACTTTAAATTCCATGTCGCACCTCGTTTTCTCAGAAAATCTGAAAAACTTGCCTATAACGCTTTCGATTGGCGTTATAGGTAATCTAAATAAACTAGTATCCTTGGTGCTCACATTTAAATTATTGTATTTGAGTTTTGTTATTCCACAGAAGGCGCAGATTGCATGCATCAAATTAGGGATTTCATTTCGTTCGACATATCATTGAACATCATATGTATAATTGCCGTATTTTTATTACGTATAGTAGACGTACAGCGACTGTTCTTACGCCATTATAGAACCACATCACATACACTTTTTCACATTGATTACACCATCGACAACATCATACCATCAAACCCCATTAATCATCAAATTGCCGATAACATGATAAACGGCAGGGCTAACTTAACGCGATAGAAAAATGTAAGTACGGATTAGACAGCAAACAAGGATAACTGATTATCCAGCAGCAAACGACGCCAGAGAGCACGAGGGACAAGTTAAAGAAGACCAAGACGATCACAAGACGCACGAACAACTAAATAATAATTTCTTGATCGTGCGGAATCTGGTAGACAAGAATAAACTCAAGATACACATAAACACAAGTGTGCATTACAAGTGCGCATCAGCACAAGAGCGCACACAACATCCCGATAGGAAGCGGACATCCTTCTCTGACAGCATACCCAAGGGCATACTGATACAAGATTGCCACTTTTTTTTTACCTTAAGAGCCTCCGTAATTATATCTAGTAAACCGACCAGCCGATATGCACAGAACGCTAGAACATAGGTGCGCAACCGCAGTCTCCATTTGAGGTATGAACAAGTTCAGATCACTGGGTGAGACCTCCCAATGGACCACAGATATCCAATGGATATCCGATTTAGGTCCGAACGTCCACATCCGGGAAACAATATACATGGTACGAACAGGGAACGTAGTTCTTGGATCGTAACACAACGTCCGCAAAGTTTAATGCGGTGGACGTCCAGTGGATGTTTCTTTATGCATTTACCAGCGGCATACGTCCCATGGATGTCCGCCCAGGGATTTCTTGTAACGTCCATTGATTTATGCCCTGGATGCCCCAACATAAGGAAGGACGTGGAGCTGAAGGTGATGGTGACTGCATCACAGTTGAGGTGTTAATGTAGTCATTTACTCATTTTATTTTCCTCCATAAAAACATGTTTACATCACTGAGAATTAGGTTGACAAGTAAATGAATGGAGAAGGCTAGATTACATTACTCAATGAAGGTACATTATAATTTATTTCTTTGAATTAAGGTCACTTCAAGACGCATTTATAGTTTCTCTTCTGTACTGATCTTGTTAAAGTTAACATATACTCTTGCTGCTTTGTTATGTGATTTTCAATTCTTGCTCGTTCTAATGAGCTTGTTTTTAACGTGTTCAGGCTCAGATTAGCTTTTGCTCTGCCAAATGTTTAAACGCACACAAAAGATGAGTTCTTACAGTATGCTTCTTATTAAATATCTCGTGTTTCGGCTATTTATGTGCGCCTATGCCTTAATTAGGCCATCATAAAAAGATGAGCACGATTCAATAAAAGGCCTATATAGATTATTATCTACAATAACTGTGATGACCATTTGAGTTAATACGCAATGCCTTTTATTATGCATACTTTGGCTAGTTAGGTGTATTTTGTAGCTGTGTGTATACATTTCCGATGCCTGTGTACCAATTAACATATATTAAAAACGTTGAATGTGCCGGGTTGAAACATATGCTTCTGGTGTAGATGTTGTCACCTATGCAACCTGTACCACAAAGACGGTCCCAGTTGCTTTGGGGGCGCACTTGCTTGTGAACGTAATTGCACAGTAAAGCAAGTGCAGCATTGTGCATATAGCTGGTACAATGGTTCTCAGGTAGAGTACAGCTTTCAAAGCATTGAAATAGCCGAAGTATGACGAAGCTGACGCACCAACAAACCCCAACAAGTAAAATTTCGGATTTATCATGAATGTCCTCTGGATATCTTATGGACGTTCCTTAAATCAGTGTCTGCATTTAAAATCCCACAAACGTCCCCTGGATGTTCATGCCCAGATTATTTCATCCACCGGAGATTGTTCGTATACTTCGTTAAAAAAAACGTCCTTTTCTTAACGTCCTACGGACGTTTGAATGCCCGAGAAAGACGTATCCAGGACGTCCAATTGGACGCCTTTTATTTTCCACGGGACGGTCCCTCAGACATCCTCCATATGTCATCGGGATTTGTGGGGACATCTGGTGGACGTCCGAACGTCCGGCGCTGAACATCGATCGGATGTACTGCGGATCATTGGTCCATTAAGCTTCGTCCCTACAGTGTGATGACGATGACGACACGGACATTGTGGATCTAACGATCCCAAGGGTATAAACCTGTACCTATATGCCGCCGCAGTAGAGTCACTCGCGCTCTGCTCTACCCTCACGCAGCGGAGCAGTTCCACTTTGGCCACAGCGACCAGTTCGTGCGGGCGCGCGTCGAGGCGCTCCAGTGGCCCGCCGCCCTGGCCGCCATGGGCCTGGGCCTCGCGCTGTCGCTGCTGTTCTTCATGGACCAGAACATCTCCGCGGCGGTGGTGAACAACCCGTGCAACAAGCTCAAAAAGGGCGCCGCCTACCACCTGGACCTGCTGGTCGTGGGCCTGCTGAACGGCGTCCTCTCGCTGTTCGGCCTGCCCTGGATGCACGGCGTGCTGCCCCACTCGCCGCTTCACGTGCGCAGCCTGGCCGACGTCGAGGAGCGCGTCGACCAGGGCCACGTGTACGAGATCATCGTGCGCGTGCGCGAGACCCGGCTCACGGGCGCCATATCGCACCTGCTCATCGGGCTCTCGGTGTTCATGCTGCCGTACCCGCTGGCGCACATCCCGACCGCGGTGCTGGACGGACTGTTCCTCTACATGGCCATCACGTCGCTCAACGGCAACCAGATGTTCGAGCGCATCACGCTGCTCTTCATGGAGCAGGCGGCCTACCCGCCCAACCACTACATCCGGCGCTGCCCGCAGCGCAAGATACACGTGTTCACCGTCTGCCAGGTGGTGCAGCTGCTGGTCATGTGCTTCTTCGGGTTCGCGCCGTGGCCCTACGTAAAGATGGTCTTCCCCGTCATCATCCTGCTGCTCTTGCCACTCAGGTAGGTGGCACGCCCTAGTGCCCTTCTGATCATTTGTCTATATAGGCAGATTCATCGTGAAACTGCAGCGCACACACAAGGAACGAGGACACAAGGCAAAGGTGTGTGCGCTGCAGTTTCATGATGAAAAGCTACCAACTCGGCCAACTTTCAGTACTTTTATATAGGCTGACCCTTCTGGGGACGAAAATATGATGGCGGTCGCGTCTCGCAGGCACATTGTCATCGTTATACAATGAGAGAGAGAGAGAAAAACGAGAAGGGAAAGGTATAGGGAGGTTAACCAAGGACGTGCCCGGTTGGCTACCCTACGCTTGGGGAGAGGGAAGGGAGAAGAATAGATAAAATGCGAGAATATAAAAAAATAATAAAGAGTCAGTCATTCACACAGTCAGTCGCAGAGGAAGGTCCACTGTCACAAGCGCTCATATAGTCCAGTCTCCTTCAAGAAGTGAAGAAGAGCTTTTGTGGCCTTTCGCATGGAAGAATGCGTAGGCCTTGGCCCCAGAATCTTTTCCTCTGAGAGCACTCTGCTATCTAACATGCTGAGTTGAGCTTGAAGAATCCGTCGTTGAGCGTCAAAAGCTGGGCAATGGTATACTCATGATGGCTCAGTGGTATACTGTGTTATACAGTGGGGTTACAATATAGATACGAGATGGCTACAGCAATAACCTTGGTGTCGGTTATCTGTATTTTGTGTAATAACGCGGCTATACGAACAAGCGACATCTTGACCTCCACTTTTCTAGAACTGCTTATTTTGTTTACCTGAGCGTCATTGCACCCCCGTCGCGCTGACTGCGCCGCTTCACAAACATTCGTATTGCTATTTTCTCTATTGCCTCAAATACTGGCTTCTCTGCCCGCACTGTCAAACGAAAGGGTGATTGCAACAAGTGCGGACAGACGCGGCTTCCTCTGTGTCGTCCTGCGACAGACCTAAAGATTCCCGACCCGTTTCCGAGTTCTGTCCCCAACATATAAGAAACTGAAATTGACGCCGTGCCCGCCTCTAACTTGGTATTTAAATGTATACCCTTCGTCGGGGGAACGACAGTTCCACAAGAGAAACATGATGCAGTGGCGCTACCGTTTTCAACGCACCTTATGTCCAAATCGTTACTGCCACTGCTCAAGTTACTTAGTTGTCCGGTATATCGTGAGACAGGCTTAATGTGGCCCTCCTGAGTGGTAAAACTGTCCGCAAGGCCCCGGAGCTGTCCGCCATCTCAATCGCGTCTTATAGCATCTGCAGTGCTAATATATCCGCAACAACTCCGAACACCATCTCAATGTCGTGCTTCTGACTGTTGAGGCAGTTGGCCAACGCATCTAATTACGATGACAGCAAGAAGCGTCAAGAGCGTTTCGAGCACGGCGAGATAGCATGAAATAACAGGATGCAGAGTCAACATGCTAGCCCGCCACATGATGTTACACCTTGATTTTTGTTTAGAGCAAAGAAATAGCGGTTTTCCGTGTTTACCTTAGAGGAGTGCGATGCCTTATTTCGTCCAAAATATTTATTTTCTGAAGTTGCATTCTTTTGAGAGCGCGACTTCTGAAATGCTTATTTCATTCATTTTATTTGTCGCGTCGGCCGGTATAAGTCTATCGGCATGCCCCGACGTCGAGTCTCGATTTCGTATCAATCAATCAATCAATCAATCAATCGTGACGTATGACGTTGTCATCCCATAAAAAAACTTGTCTTCGACGAAAGTAATGGTTCTGGTTTTGCGACTTTCAGGTTCAATGTAGTGCATCTAACAGTCAAGAGGAAGAGAGAGAGAATCGAAGAGGGAAAGGTAGGGAGGTTAACCAAGGACGTGCCCGGTTGGCTACCCTACACTTGGGGAGGGGGGAGGTCTCTGTAGCTCTCGTGCGCTTCTGGTCTCTTCTTTCTTTTTTTTTTTTTTTTTTTTTTTTATGGTGGCGCGCGCTTTTCAGAGTACCTCGCATCTGTAAAAAAAACTATTTCCTGCTTCTTTTTGGTGTTGCTAAAGGGACAACGCAAAGACAAACATGAGAACGAAAGCTTTATGGTTACCGCTACAGTGCCAGAGTGTTAAAGCACCTAGGGGTTACTCCTGGACCATTGTGCGTTCCCGTGCGCATTCTGCCGATGAACTCGGGATGAAAGCGAGTTTAAACTGAAATCCGAAGTAAAACAGCGAGTGAAGTACCTCGGAAATATAGGGAAAGACTATAGTAATGTTTACCACGAGAAATATTGTAATCACGGGATGTTTTGATAAATGAAGGAGTTTGACACCCCTTCTATTAGCTTTTTTTTTTTTTTTTTTTTGAGAACCCGATTTTACGACATTTTGTACCCTTTCTAAAAAAAGCTACATAAATTTTGAGAACTGTCTGCTAAATCGTAAGCATTGTTTGGTTCGGCTGTGAGTTCGTTTTTGCTTAGCTTTGCTTACTTGCCTTTCCTAGCTGATGCACGTCTACCCATAGCCTTTCCGGTGGAAAAGAGTGCTTAGGCTTTAGTAGACAATTGTCATATTTTCTTGCCGCATCCTACCCTTTCAATGCAATTGTACCAATTGAGCCGGAACGCAAGGCAGAGCGGTCGGAGCAGAGCGGTCCAATGGGAGCTCCAGCTGCCGCAGTGCTCTTTCTGGGGTTTTACGTGCCAAAACCAGTTCTGATTATGAGGCACGCCGTAGTGGAGGGCTCCGGATTAATTTGGACCACCTGGGGTTCTTTAACGTGCACTACAACGCAAGCACACGGGCGTTTTCTCGCGTTGTAGGTGTTAGTAAATCGAAAGACGCTCAGTAGCTATTCGATTGAACAGTGGGCCACCCCAAAATCTCGAATAGGCCCACAACCAAATTTCAAGTTGGTCCACCCCCTAATTTTAGTATGCGCACCCCACATTTCAAATTGGCCCACCCACAAATTCCAAGTTGGCCCACTTGCAAATTTCCAGTAGGCCCACCACCAAATTGCAATTTGGCCCACCTCAAAATTTCAAGTTGGCCCACCCCTACTATAAGCTTCCCCATGCATTTTCTAAGGAGCCCTATGTATCTCTATAGGTATTCTCTTTTGATTTCTTTCTTGCTTTAAATTCTTCCTTATCGCTTAAAAACAGCTACCAATCACCTACATTTGCACTATCATAACGATTAAATGTCTTAACTTTGCAAGTTACGCATTTTTGTTCAGGTAAAAGGCTTTATACGTCTCGCGTGACCTGGCTGTGGAGCTCGCCAAAGAAAGCTTACGCTTTGAAAGGTTGCGTGCACTCTGTCCAACTCAACACAATTTCCATAGGTGCTCCAGCCAATTAGGTTCGCTTATTTCTTTGACGTCAAGGGGTGCTGCGCGTTTAAAACGGCTGTTTTTCTGTGTACAGATCTGTCTTTGTGTCACTGGTTTTCAGGATGAAACCTGAACGTCTCGGCAAACTTAATGAGTGACCCTGGTATCAGTGCTCACCCAAAACAAATATTTTTGCTCGAAACAACGAGCTTTTATTTTTCCAATTAGCATAGCCGCTTACATCAGAAGAGCAAGCGTCATTAAGCTGTGAGCAGACTCCAGCTGGCTCGGTTCTCTTTCAGAGGTGAAGGACACGTGCACTGCGTTTCTGTGGGCGTATACCTGTTTGTAATTCTTAGGTGGTCACCGGCTAAAGAATGCGGTGGGTTACTTTCATAATGTTGAAGAACATTCCCTCTGAAAACCAGTCCCTACCCCACCGAGTCTCGCCCTCTTGTAATGCTTTATATGGCCCGTGGGAACCCGCGTCCCTCACCCTCGCTCCCTTCTCTGACGCAGGCACAAGGTGGTCACGCTGTTCATCGACCAAAAGTACCTGGAAGCGCTGGACGGCGAGCACCAGTAGCGTCCTCACACTCTATGCAGCTGCAGCAGCCGCACGAGGCCGCCACCAGACGCAGCAGCAGCAGCAGCAGCAGCCCGGGTTGTCGTACCTGAAACTTATGCAATGCGGCGAGGATAGCGCTCTCCCCGTTCCTCCCACCGTGTCAAAGTGCCGCCCGGGCGACCGAGAGCGCCCGCAGCCGCGTAAAAAAAAAAAAAGCGCCGATACAAACCCCCCCACGATTCACACCCCTCCCCCCCTCCCCACGAACTCCCCCACATGCGCGGACAGACGTCATCGGGGACGTGGCTTGCTTGTCCGCCCTTCTTCGCAGAGAGATGACGCAAGCTCAGCTCAGGTCGGGTTAGCCACGGTCAGCTCTGGTCGACTCCAGTCGTCGTCTGGCCAGGCTAGGTTTCTTGCAACTGGGCGCCTGCTTTAGTTCAGGTTCCCCCGGCTCAGGTCGGCGCTGGTCGCACCAGGTTTTGATTTCCTGGTCTCGAGTCCATTGTACGGCCACTGGGCCAAAATTTAACCTCGGGCCAGATTCAGGTCACGCCTGGTGAAGATCGCGGGGAAATGTCCCGCCATTACCGGTGGGGGTTTGGCCGCCAGAATGCCTGGTCGCAGATCGGGGTCCCGGTGAAGTCTTCTTAGCGTTTAGGTGCCGGTCGGGCTCGGTTCAGGTCTGGTCGCAAGAGCAGCAGTGCGTGTCGAGAGTCCGGCCTTCTCTCTTTCTCGTCCCCGCCGCCAGATGCCCCTTCCCGCCACCGCAGAAGCGCGAGGTCGTCGAGGCGAAACGACGTACGAGGCGCTAAGGTGGTTTCCACGAACGCTGTGCACACACATGGCACGAAGAGAAAAAAAAATAGCGAGAGAAATAAAAGAACACAGCGGCAAGGCCCGAGCCCCCAGTGAGCGCCCAGCATCAAACCCGAACTAGGCGTGGGCCTAAACGCACGAACGCGGGCACGCCCAAAAGTTCTACTGCATTTACCAATCTAGGAGCCACGAAGCGGCAAAAGACAAAATCGTAATACAGTCACAATTTGCCGCCCCTAATCCAAGCAACAACTTTACTCTCGACCGGTCGCAAAACTCGTTTTAACGACGCCCCATCAGCACCGGAGGAAGCGAGACAAAGCCATACGACGTGTCTTGTGCGTCCCTGTCACGTCTCGACGAGTCTTCTGTCTGTGTAGGCGTACCCCCCCAGCAAGGCAACAGTATTTCGTGTCCGTTGTCGCATTATTATAGTGTCTCTCGTCTCAGTCGTGACAGTCGCAGCTCCATCTCGGAAGTCACTCTTCTTGCGAGTCCCTCGTCGGCGTGTCCGTTCAATTTCGTTCTCCTCAGCTAGTGGTTTGTCTGTCCAAATCGTCCGCGTGGAACGGTGCGCGGATCGGTGCAGCAATATAAACGTGCGGCGAACGCTCGCCGACGAAAAAATAGGTAAACGCAGAGAAACAATCAGCCCAAACCACAGCTTCCGTTGTGAGCGTAGTACGTGTATAGTGAAACGTATGGGCAAGCCGTGTGCCGTTCTTTCTTTTTTTTTTTTCTGGCACCCTCACACCCACTCCCGTTATCAATATCGTCCACGGGAGGTCTTCGCCATGCTCCGTACGTCCAGCAAAAGAGTCATCGCCGTACTCGTCTTTCCGCTTGCGAGTACGACTCGGGTTACACGGAGGGCAACTGTACAGCAATCTCTCGCCATGTCTCTCAACACGGGTCCCGGAAATGACGGAGCACTTCCGGCTGTCCTTTTTCTCTCCGCCATGTTTCTCTCCTTCCTCGTGACGGGCAACGTAACGGAGCAGGCTTTGCGACCGGGGCTACACGTGGGCTCGGGCCTCTTCCGCTTCCGGCGGCGTCTCCCGCACGAAATGAGCAGGGGACGCCAGCACACGCGCTCCCTTTTCAACGTGCTATAGTGGCCTAGGGTTGCATTTACAAAACAAAAAAGAAAAAAAGAGGGGAAGCCGCCGTTCGCAGGTTTCCTTCGGCGCCGTTCTTCTGAGGACCCCCGAGTTTGCGAAACTAGAGAGGAAAGATGGCCGCCAGTCGCTTTAGAAAAGAAAACGTGCGGAGACGAGCATCCCGTACTCACGTCACAGTACTCTCCGAAGAGCATGTCGATACGAACGACGTTTGGAATGTCCGGCCTCTCAAAAAAAGGTGGCGATGCGTTTACCGGTGACGATGTAATTCTCGCTCGAGGGTAGACTCTTAACCACGTGAACGAGGGACGCCCGTCACGTGACTTGAAACGCAGCGTCACGAGCGAGTCAGCTCACTGCAGGCTCCAATTCCTCATTCTCGAGCAGTCTTTTCGAGTGTGGTTCACCGTGGCGCAAGGTGGCGCGCTGCAGGTCCCGAAGGCTATCGTCGCACGAAGCAGGCTGCTTGTAACATTTTCTTTAACTCCCTCACCCCGCGCCGTCGCGCGTACAAGAAATGACCGTACTCCGCCGTCAATGACGTAGACAAGGGCAGCTGACCGCAGTGCCATCTGGACGCGTCCGGCTGAGACAACGACAGAGAGGGAAGTACAAAACGAGACGAGTCATTACAAGGGGCAAGGATTAAGTTGCCAAAAGGTACAGGACGCGTCCAGAGGAGCTCTGCGCGTGCTCTGCTGCTCAAAGTCCCCGTAGGGCTCAGCTGAACTTCGCAGAGCTGAGCGCATGCGCAACAAACCTCTCCCTTGAAGGCATTTCTACCGTAGGCATTTCTCGAAGGCATTTCTCGAAGGCATTTGTAGTCGGCTATAAAAAGCCCGTCGTCCACTGAAGGCCTCCGAAGGGCAGCGCCGAAGTGAGACACCGAAACTGCGAAGCGAACGCGTCCTCCTCTTCTTTTTTTTTTCTATCAAAGGTGTCGTTAGTTTGTGTCTTAGGCATCATCACTAAGCACTTGTGTCCGTAGCATCTATACAAAGAAGAGCTCGAATGAAAGAAAAAAATGGAAACATCCCTTCCAGGATGGAAAAAAAAAGACTCATCAGTCGTAGTGTGAAAGGCCCCTAGAGCAATATAGATGATAAGACTATAAAACACAGTAACACACATATACACACACGCACACTGCAAAACAAAACATACAGAATCGCAGCTGTCCCGGCCGCTCTTGCGTTCTTGCTCAAGTTCGCCACGAGGAGCGTCCGCGCGTGGTCTCGTGATCGGGTGGCGGTCGAGGTTTCGAATTCCAGTCCAGTTTTGCGTACCTTATATGCTTCAAGTTCTTGGTTCCCGCGCGGCTGCAAATCGCCATTGCCATCGACGAAAATACCGTTGCGCAGGCCTGGAAAGCGCGTATTACCTTTTCTGGAGAACCATTACCACGTAATGTTATATTTGGAAATGAAGTGCTGGACACTGTGTAACACCACAATCCCAAAATAGGTGTACCTTTTGTTTCTCTCTTTAGTTTTCATAAATGTAATCCCAAGAGCTTTATCATGAACTGCCCAATGAGCGATTATCAAATCTACGATGCCTCTTTAGCGACATTTGTGATGTCGTTAAAACATTTTTTTGCAGCTTTTGTAGACAACAAAACGTCTGGCTTGACAGCGCAGGGTCTCCTAATTGGTGCTAATGTGCAAGGTAAAATGTCCTTGCGGACTGCAATAAAGGACCGTAGTTGTTCTTATATGTTATGCGCACGCAGGCAGAAAACAATTAAAAAGTAATTCGGAGTGTTCTCGATAGCTGTTTTGGTCAGACCACCTGTTTAAACGAGTACTGACGTATTTTCAACTATTCGTTTTTTCCCGGCGAATGAAAGTCTCAGACCTCGAAACCCAAGAAAAAATACTGGCAACTCCTAAGCGCCCTCCATAATTTACTCCAATCGCATTTCTACAGCCACTTTCGATTTCGTTTTCCAGAAGGTGACTGTGTCGTGACGTCATGACGCGGAAAACGGTCACGTGGGAGTGTGCATAGCGACATTTTGGCACTCGCCCAGGCTCGCTCGGTTGCCCCCTACTCACTGCAAGGGCCGGTGTCTGGCAGCAGTAGACGTAGCAAGACGTCGTCAAGACGTTTTGCTACGTCTACTGCTAATTCGTCAAAACGTAGCGTCAGGAGGTAGCGTCAAGACGTCGCGATGTCCTCCTACTCCCACGTGACCACTTTCTGCGTCATGACACACAGTTAACGTCTGGAAAACTAAAGTGAACCTGACAGTAGAAAAGCTGCAGTATTAGATTATTTAAGGGGCTCCGAGGTTTGATAAGGTTCTTCCAAAGGTTTAGAGGTCTAGAACCATCACTTAACCTTAATAGGTATGCAAAATATCATGTGGCTAGTCCTCCAAGGCAGAGGTGACAGTGAGTATCATGGAGAGCATATTCCGCGCCGTGACACCGACTGCCAAAGTGATCGATCTCAGTAAAGTACCTAGATTTCCTAGTCTTTCTTAAGTAGCGACATGTACTCCATCGGCGCCATTATCTTCCTAGATAGCATGCGACCGTCAACGGCCGCATGCTATCTACGCTGCTCGCAGCAACGTGCAAATGATTGCGGGGGAACAGCGTTAGGAAAAACATGGCTGCCGGAATGAGCGCCGCCCAATGAGATTCGTCGGCGGTGCTTCAAAGCTTGTCGCTACTTAAATAAAGCAAAAAATATCTAGGGACTTTAGGTCTCAGATGACAGGAGTGTGCGTGGCGTTTGCCTCGCGGATTAAAACGCTTCCTTCGAAAAGAAGGACAAGACAACTGCAGTAAAGAAAACTGAAATGATTTACGGCTACTAGTGACGCTACTTCGGTTCGGTCTCTTCTTGTATGGCCACTGGCGTATTATGCTCACGAAAACTGCGCAATAATTAAAACGAACGGACTCCTGTGAAATAACTTCAGTCAGTACACAATGGCAAACGAATGCCGGTCACCACAAGGTAATGCGAGGAGCCGCATAAAATCTTTTGTCACCTCCGAGGACTTTTGAAGATTACCCTATCGAGTGTTTCGATAAGGTCTGTCAAACTGATAAGGCCGCGTGGGAATTCCCCTCCGTAAGGAGCAACAAGGGCAAAGGGAATAGGGAAATATAGCCAGATGCGTACTTAACATTTGTACGCTTTACAGCTTTACACTGCATATGAATTCTGCACCCGTCCACGGCCTTACGTGAGCTTTCTTTTTTCTTCTTGTGGTTCAGATAGACAAATCAGGGGAACTACCCTGGTGATCATTTTACTAACTGAGCAAGTTGAATCGACCCGTACGTCTTACGAGTTCTTCACTTTCTTTCGCCACGCGTAAATTTGCCTTGCACCGTTAAACAGGCTGCGACAGTTAAGCTTGCTTTTGCAAAAGGTACGCGATTATTTACGCCACGAAACGTTTTGTCATCCTCGCCAAGCTGCAGTTATCACAAACGCCAAGCGCTTTCCAGGCCTGTCCAGC
The DNA here is from genome assembly GCF_013339745.2 of Dermacentor silvarum. Lineage (NCBI taxonomy): Eukaryota > Metazoa > Arthropoda > Arachnida > Ixodida > Ixodidae > Dermacentor > Dermacentor silvarum. Next base: position 52,183,610 of record NC_051164.1, on the reverse strand, counting down.
ATTCGTTTTTACTTTCGTTACTAGGAGACGAGTATTTCTTACGTCACCGCTCACGAGTCTTGAAACCACGAGGTGTTGAAACCGGTTCAGAGCTCTGGAGCTCTTTTTCTTTTTTTCGTAAGACTACGGCAACGCTTACCGCTTGCACCGAGAGATACGATACATTCCGGCTTGACTTGACACATTGCGCTTAGGTCTCTGGGTGTTGCGATAGTATTACGTTCCATCAAAAAAAAAAAAACAATGACTCACCGCAGAAGGCAGAGTAAGCCTCGTTGAGGGCGTACCTGGCAATATAGGTTGATTGTGTGGCGGGTGTCATGCCTTTAGGCACGTTGGTGCGAAGCGCGCGCCCGCTAATATACTCACACTCTGTTCAATAAGCTGTAAGCAACAGACGATTTCACGCTGGTCCTGTCGCTGTTGGACGATTCGGCCCGCTTGCGTCAGACTTGGTACAGACGTTCACACTACCGCACCCAAGCGACATGTTAAGAAGAAGAAAGAAAAGAGCATGTCTGGGAAGCTATACTGAGCTCGAGAAACAATGATTGCGCCAAGGTTTAACCCAATCAAAAAAGCAAGCTATACATGGTTTTGAGCCTGCTTCGTTGAAGCCAGTCCAGTGTTGGTTAGTTCGCGCTCTGGTTGTTCTGTAATGCGTTCCTCTAGCGCTCTACAGAGAAGTGTGGACGTCTGTACGTAGGAGCACTCATGTGGTCGCTGTAAAGTGGCTGAGTAGTACGCTCCGCTTCGCGGTACGGAGCGGAGTGCGTCAAAGTTACCGAGAATGCGTGCACTTCGCGAGAGAAACGAGTATGTACACAAAGATAGATATACTATATATATATATACATATATATATGCACCGTCGTTGTTGTGCTGTCCGAGAAGCGTAGACCTTGTACTGCGCAAGCGTGCGCTGTGATACTCACACTACTTGTTAATTGTTACGTGCGCCCCGGTCAACAATACTGCCTTAATGGGCGCACGGAGCTTTGTAGCCTTGTTAGAGAAATGTTTCCGTTCCTCGCTTTTAGCAAAGTATGGCTCACACTCACACACACGCACGCACGCACGCCACCGCGAACCCACGAAGCAGATGACGCATCCCCCACGTGCAGATAAAATTGCGCCGCAGACGCTACCACCAGGCGGCGAAGAAATATTCCCAGCAGATGCAATCTACACAGTTACCGTCCTTGGACACAGAAACGAGTTGCGAGGCTGCATGTCGGCCTGCAAGTCGTCGCGCCACCTGCCGGCAGAAAGCGAAACTAGCATCTGCGCCAACTGACGACGTCGGAGCCATTATGTGCCAAGCGGCACGTTGATACTCGAGGCTGCTCCCGTCTAGCGGTAACTACCGACCACCCGCGTGAAGCTAGTGTAAAGAAACGTCGCCGGAGGTAACCAAGGTTTGAGGAGGAATTATGTGCAAGGGAATACTGCGGACCGTCCTGGTAAACCTAATCTTGGACGGTCGGTCGAAGAAGGATCGCTATGCTTCGCGACGTCGTTCGCATTTCGCAGCCTTATTGGTTGCGACCAGAGCATTACTGAGGGTAAATAATTTATCGACCGTTAGTTTCCGCGATTGTTACGGAGTTTCTGTGATGTCACCGAATCGCACGCCAACAGCAACAGTTCACCATCAGATACCCTTATTTTTTTTTCTTAAACAATTTAAGTAACAGCAGCACCTTTATGCAAGTGCAATCACGTAGAGGAAATACAGCTAGCCGGATCAAAACAATGCTAAAGGTCGCAGACACTTCGCCGTTTAAGCATGACACAGCTTGCTGGCGACAAGTCAAGCCTGAATGTCGCGATTTACTTTTTGTTACCTTTCTGGGCGATTATGCAGTCGTCTCTTGCGCCGTCCGCGTTATACGTTCCTTTGTTGCATTCTCACGTACAAAAGAAGTCGCAAAAACAACTAAAGGTCATGGTTTCACTGCAAGCAGTGCTATCTAATAAGCGATTGCATAGTCTAATAAAGCGGATTGTTTACTACTCTTTAGTAAAAATGTGCTCAGCTAATGCGAAAACTGCAGCCGTAGCCTCGTGCTTTGACTGAAACAGACTTGACGTCAGTCTTCGGGTTCATAAGAGGCAGAATTGGCTGCATCGGAGGCAGAGGTCACTCGCAGTTGAAACATAACACCGCGTGCATTGGAATACCTTGCTAGTGAAAGCCGGATCTGGCACAGACTTATCGGGGTCAATCGGGCAGGTTCACATTTGAACTCCTGAGCGCTGCTCATAGCAGTTTTCGCCATGCCCTCTGACTGTCTCCAAAATGGGGAGCAACATCGTCTTCGATTGGCTGAGAAAGGCAAACATGGCGGACTTTGTGCTAATTAATCAACGGAATGGCATTCGATTCTGAAATTTATTTACGATCTCCTTTTTCTCGGCTTCAAAAGTTCACTCGGAAAGAAAGTTTGAATCGATCATGCACGTTCATGCGATTAGTCGTGCAGGTCGGCCTTCCTGTCTCCTCAGCAAATTGTGCCTCCGTGTCATGGCCCAGTCGTGGTCTTCTGCGTCACACCGGCTATGGCTTCGGCTTTAGTTTTCGACTTGGCACACAGTGGCCGCAGTATGTAGCCTCGAAACCTCGCGCAGGTGACTCTAGCCGCAACCCGATCATGCACCGCAACTCGACACGTTCCTCGTGAGTGTTCGCCGTTGAATGAATAAATAAACAAATAATAAAAATGCGCAGCCGCTCCCTTTGCCGAGGCTGCGGGAACGCGTTTTACTTTCTTTTTTTTTTTTCTGTCGTCCGACTCCCCGGAGGAATAATTCTCTGCGCTGTACATATATATTACGAAAAAAAAAACGACGTGTTTACATATATATCTTTAAATATATTTTTTACCAAAAGGGGGCGGGCTTGTTCGTTGTTGGAGGAGAGAATAAAAAAAAAGCGGAAGATGGAATGTCAGTGATAAAAGAGAGAAAAAAAAATACCAGAGAGTTCTACTTCTAGCGTGTTCAGGTGTTTGCAGATGGTTGTTGTTGCTTGTTGACGAAAACAAACTGAGATGAGATGAAACACACGCTTTGAGCGCCTCTGTTCTTGTTGAGAAGCGGTTATACGTGGCTTTACGGGAGGAGAGGGCGGTGCGGTAAAAACTGGGCACGTCTTTGCCGCCAGTATTCACTCACTCACGCTCTCTTTCTCTCATCGGAGCCTGTACACACAATTTGTTCCTTGGCGCGTGAGGTCGTCTCGTTGTTTGCGTTGTTCCGTTCTTGCTCTCGTGTTTCTCTGTTTTTGTAGGAAAGAGCGTCCAGGCAGGTGGCGCAGCGCCTCGGCCTGGAAATGTCTCTGGGGCAATAAAAAAGAAAAAAAAAAGCGGGAGTTGCGTAGATTCGTCGTCTCCTGTGTCCGTCATTCTTTAGCTCTGCCTCCTCTCCAGAGCGCATGCGCATTTGGAGCAAAAGGAAGCAAAGTTTTTGTTTTGTTTACGATTAGCGACCATCTTGCTTGATCCACCCTAATCAACCCTAATCCACCCTATTCCACCTTAATGCACCCTAATCCTCCTTAATCCATCTTAATCTCCCTTAATCATCCTTCATCCACTTTAACTGACCTTAATCCACCTTAATCCTTCATCCACCATAGTCGACTTTAATCCACCTTAATGCACCCTAATGCACCTTAATCAACCATAATCCACTTTCCACCTTTATCCACCTTAATTGGTGGATTGGTGAGTAGACTGTGACGTAATGGTCATCCATCACTGGTTTTGACACTTATGTTAAGGAACCTACATACATAGGCTACTGTGGATTCAATTTTGCCGACGCGCCTTTTTTCTACACACCCTGTTGACCCACGCACTTTTGGTCAGACCTAGACATACACAGCGAATCTGTAAAAATAGCCCATTAGTGAACAGCCTAAACCGCAGCCATACGGAACAAAGGTATACAAAACACAGTGGCCTATCACTTATGGCTAACAGTCGTACCATTCATGGCTAAAAACTTGAAGAGCTGGTAACCAATCCAGTACACGTGCTTGAACCAATATTTTTCAAGTTTGTAAGGTACTCTCAACTTCGCGGTGTGAAGGCTTTCAAATACTGACCAGACAATACCTCAGAAATGCTTGTGTGCTGTCACGCTTAAGGCAAACAGTCTCCCATCATTTATGGCCGATAATTTCGAGACCCCGTGACACATCTAGTAGGTGGTCTTTACTCAGTAGCACTCAAGTGTGTAAGGCACTGTTCAATCAAAGGTAATAAATAATGTCGAGTACTGAACAGTAAAAAAAAAAAAAAACTTCCGAAATGCTTTGGCAACGCGGGCTGTCACATATGGTTAACGACCACCCATCACTTACGGTCACAAATTTTAAGATGTATGCATCCGGACTTCACTTAACAGAACTGAAAATTATTGCTGCACCAACGTGATGCTGAAATCGAAATACCGAAGCTGCAATATACACTAAGTATACAAAAGGAATTTACTGGATTTCGGAGGTGCCGGAAAATCTGCAACGTGAACTGCTGCACGATTGAACCGAAGAGGGTGCTGGCCCATAAGAAACGAATGTGCGGTGGCTAAGTTTTACGCAGTCAACGCTTAAGACACCTATTGGCACCTATTGCATCGCAAAGCTTTCATTTGACCAAAATGCACAAGCAAGATTCCTTCCGCTATCTTTTAGGTTTGTTAAGTTAAATTGTGCCGGTCAGCGTCCGGAAACAACTCTCAAAGGCTGGGAGAGACGCCGTCATGAGGCACTCCATGCTAATTTCCACCACCTGGGGTTCTGTAACGTTCACCTAAATGTAAGTACAAAAGCGTTTTTTTTTTTTTTTGCATTTCAATACCAACACCTAAATCTCCTATGCAAGAAGCTCTCGGCGCATTACACAGACGCCTGCCCGTGGTATGGAGCAAAGCCCACGCTGGCTCACATAACGTGGGACTGTATGACTAGGCCGAGAGACATTTAGGCCGAGAACTCTCCCCTTCTAAGGGTGACAGACTTCATTCGGCAGTGGAGGCACTGCTCGCAAGCGAGGACCGGGAGAACCAACTGGCCCTCCTGGGCCAAGCTCAGCGATCCGCTAAGGCCACTGGAGCCCTGGACTGAGGGCCCCACCCAGAGAGAGAGCAAGGTGAGGAAAGGCAGGGAGGTCAACCAGAAGAGCGTCCGGTTTGCTACCCTACACTAGAGGTAGGAGAAAGGGGGAATAGAAAGAGGAAAATAGGGAGAGAGTGAGTACTTAGCACACGTGGGACGATGTACAGGGACACTATAAGCGGTCTCTTAAACAGGTGCACTTCAAATACTGTACTAATGCACGCATCGCTTTTTGTGCCAGTGACGTGTGTAGCCACGGTCCGAGTATCTTTGACTCAGAGAACGGTCTCGAGTCCAGTCCGTTTAAAGTTGTCCTGAGAGAGAGGCGTTGTACGTCGTAGCGAGGACAGGTACACCATAGGTGCTCGGTGGTTTCGTCACATCTACAGGAGTCGCACACCGGGCTCTCGGTCATTCCCAGACGATATGAGTAAGCGTTGCTGAACGCCATTCCCAGCCGCAAGCGGCACATCAAGGTTGTTTCGCTGCGGGAAAGGCTGCCCACCCAGACCTGCCGGTAAACCATTTACCTATTTAATAAAGTTTTTTCCTCCTCCTCCTCCGATCGCAATGCACCCGCCGGTGTCGCGAATGGAACACGTGATCTGGGTGCTCGGCCGCTAATGCCATAGCTGCTGACAGACCGTGGCGCGTAGCAACGTAGGCCTTGCGCTGCGTCTGTTGCGTACGAAGTGCATTACAACATAAATTTTGAAGAAACCGTTCAAATGATGCCCGTAAATCATTAGTCTATTCAGTATACAGTGTCAACATTAAGCCACGTCAAGCGACGTTACTGCAGAATTAGTGTTCGTTTTAATCACTTTAATCATTTGGCCCTGGCGACACATCGAAGCGTTATCTGTGCCCAGTCAATGTAGTCATCTCGCGGGGAGCAGTCGGTGAACCAACGTGAAAAAAAAAAAAAAAAAAGACGTGGAAATGAGGAGGAAAGCATAGTTGCACGGGTGTACGTGGTGTGCAGTCGAGGCTATAGCTTCCAACAGGTTCTCATCATCAGGTCAAAGTAGGCGTCTTCGTCGATGGAAGCACTCACGCCCGAGTAGTAGTCGAAGAACTCGTCCTTGGTCACCTGAAAGCGGAAACGTTTGAAGACGTTCAGTGCAAAAGTCAGCATGTTTCGGTGAAACCATTTCAGCGTTATCGCGTGTCTCAACTTACGTTAAATGAACGCTGAAATGTAACACTAAACCAAATTTAACCGATAAAGTACTTTTTCAAGACTATTTGCGCTGCTTTTGAGGTCAATTGGTTGTTAAACAGAAGAGAAAAATGAAGGTCAAACTTGATTTTTTTTTCCGCACTGGAACCTCAGCGATGCTATCGGCAATGTCACATGACTGATTTCAGTGCATCTTCTTTACTTGCTCCGTTCTAGCACAGTAACAGTCGTCCAAACTTACGGGTGTCACACGGCGCACTTTTCGATCGCGATCGAGCCTGATCGGGATTGAATCAGCATCCTTTTGCGCAAGCTGCGGGAGAGAGCCAATTGCGTCGAGAATTTAAAAAAAATATGGGGTTTTACGTGCCAAAATGCGTAGGATTGATAACCGGTGGACAATTAGAGTTGCAGAATGGATACCAAGAAAAGGGAAGCGCAGTCGGGGACGGCAGAAAACAAGGTGGCGTGACGAAGTTAGGAAATTCGCAGGCGCAAGTTGGAATCAGCTAGCGCAAGACAGGGGTAATAGGAGATCGCAGGGAGAGGCCTTCGTCCTGCAGTGGACATAAAATATAGGCTGATAATGATGATGATGATGATGATGACGACGACGTGCTAAAACCACGATCTGATTATGAGGCACGCCATAGTGGGGGACTCCGGAATAATTTGAACCACCTGGGGTTCTTTAACGCGCACCTAAATCGAAGTACACGGGTGTTTTCGCATTTCGGCCCTATTTCTCGAAATGCGGCCGCCGTGGCCGGGATTCGATCCCGGGACCTCGTGCTTAGCAGCCCAACACCATAGCCACTAAGCAACCACGGGGTAACCGATATTCTAGTTGACTATAAAGGGGAGAAAATGGAGCTGGGCAGGTCATGTAATGCGTAGGGCGTATATATAACCAATGGTCTATTAGATTTACAGAATGGGGGCCCAGAGGACGGAGGGCGCAGTCGAGGATGGAAGAAAATTAGGTGGTGTGATGGAATTAGGAAATTCGCGGACGTAGGATGATATCATTGCTGGCAACCTGGAGGATTGCAATCGGTGCCAGAGAACACAAAGGACCAGAGTGGAGACAAGGGGACGATCACAAGGTTCGTGTCCCCCGTGTTCTCTGGTGACATTTGCAAGCCATGACAAACCAACTATAGTCCAGCAATACGTTTCTGGATGGTGTCGGCTGTCACAAGAAAGGGGCAAATCTACGAGGGAGTACCCAAAAGTGACCGGAATTATTTTAAAAAGCTATGTATTTATTTATTTTTACAAAAAACCTTATCACTTTAAAAGTGCTTACTTAGAAGTTATTACAGTTAATACATTTGTTTAATCTGCGATTGCATCCTTCGAAACCTTTTTAAAACAGGTGTGTTTTGATAGCTGTTAGCTACTTTCTCGTTTTTTTCCATTCACCTCTTCTACATCGTGAAATTACAGTGCTTTCTTGTTCTTCTTCATTCGAGGTAACAAAAAAATAAAAATAAGTCGCACGGAGCGAGGTCGAGTGAGTAAGAGGCGAGGGGCAAGGGATTGGATTGCACGACGTAGAAGAGGTGAAGGAAAAAATGAGAAAGGAGCTAACAGCCATCAAAACAGACGAGTTTTTAAGATGTTTCGAAGAATGGAATCGCAGATTAAAGAAATGTATTAAGTGTAATGGAGAGTACTTCTAAAGTGATAACGTTATTATATATATATATATATATATATATATATATATATATATTTACGGGGAGTGCCACGAGACAGTGAAGGGGCTGCTACTGTCGGTCGGACGAAGACGACGGCGACGAAGTAGCCAGAGGCGCGCGACAGCCATGCATCCGTCTCCGCTGCTTGTCCAAACCTTGTATATAGCAATACTCCCTAAATAAACGTTATCCCCGTAACATCTTTTAGTGCAAGTGCTGGGTAAACCTGTCAACGTGCCGGTTCCGTCAACCAAGCACGGAACTTCGAAGCGGTCGCCGTCTTGGTTGCTCCACGATGACCAGTGAAGTGCCGACAGTAGCAGCCCCTTCACTGTCTCGTGGCAATATATATAGCGCTTTTTTTAATAATTCCGGTTACTTTGGGTGCCCCCTCGTACATCGATGGGACACGGCTTTCGTCCTAGAGTGGAATAAAAATATGGTGTGATGGCTATGATCATGATAATGATCTCTTTTGTGACGTGTACACTACGAAAAATTGTACACCCTCTTTTAGGGAGTAACTTTGTCACACCAAGGCTTTAAATAACGTTTACACCCTTGAGACTGTATCTTCCCCCCCCCCCCCCCCAAACAATAATCGTCATCTGTCTTGATTACGTTTCCTTTCTTGAAAACTCTGCGCTCGTTACTTTCCTGTCAAGAATGCTACGTCACGCTTATAACGCGCATGCCGTTCGCGATCAGAAATCAAAAGAAATGCATAGACGACAGATAACGATTACTTTTTGGGAACAAGATAAGCTCGAAAGAGTGAAAAAGTTTTTTGTTGTTGTTGTTCGAGTGAATAACCGGTATGAAACTTGCGTGCATTGTTTTTTTTTTTTTTTTGACGCACTGTGCATCGGTACAACGAAAGCATTTATTGGACTCAAGTTCTCAACGTATTATAGCTTTGGTTATATAGTCGTAAAAGGCGCCTCGAGAATTTCTGTATCAATAAACCACGCTGAATTTACAGTTTAAAAATAAAAGATACGACCGCCCCGACGTCGTCAATCTCTCTTCATTCTTTTCCCATGCTCAAGACGATTCAACTGGTGACTACATCACAATACGATAGCGAACGTATTACTATTCTTCATTTTATGCCTTTAATTGATAAACTTTGTTCAATGCCAAAGAGAAAGACAAGGGAAGTGCTTCGATAAGCAGGCATATTCTGGCGTCGTCGACCCTTTAATAGCCGAAAAGCGCGAGAAAGTGCCGTCCGGGTCATCGTTCTCTGAAACGGGCCATTCCGCGCGCCCACAGGCTGCGTCTGTCTAGCATCTAAATTATGCAGCTCGTGCGATCGAAGGTTCAAAGTGTGCGGATAGTGCATCGCCAGAGTATAGCGCAGCCAGCCACAACTTAGTAAGATCCGTGAATGGCTATAAGCCACGAAAGCACTCGCAAGCCGCGGTGTGGTACGCGTGCATGTTTTAACGTAACGTACCGCAGGGTTCGACAACGCGCGCTGCTAAGAGCGCAGCTTATAAGGACGCGATTATCGAGGCAGCGGATGACCTGCTGGACGAAACGGAGGATCTTGATAATGTAGAGTTTCCTACAAAAACTACTAGGGGAGACTTTGGCGCCGCGATCGTTCCACTGTCACGGGAAAGACGGTTTGTGTACGTGGGATTTGTCTGAGAATCGTGCTTGGGGGCTTCAAACGTTCTTGCGACGCTATCACATAATAACGATATATATATATTAACATGTTAACAGTATAGCCTCACACATCTTTCTAAGCTTCCAAGCACTCGCAATTTTGTTTTAACGCGGCAACGCAATTGACCTCTATCCACATTCCTAGCCATTAAGGGTTGTTGCACTTATGATGAAATATATTGTTGAAAATAACCAATTTGCAAAGCCGCAGAGTCGTCTGAAGCCGAAAGGTTAAAGTTCAAGGAAATTCGTGTGTTGTGTACCTTACCCATGTTCGCCGAACCACGATGAACTTTCAACTACTGCAAACATTAGCGGCAGGGTCTACTTTAGTAATTAAGGCAGGAAACTGGCACATCCGACCTGAGGAAGATAAAATGAGAGGCTACTGGCGTTTATCAGTGAGGTTACAAGAAAATTGCTACAACTAAATAATTTGTAGCCAGTTTCGCAGCTTCCATTCGGATTATATTTGAACCACCTGGGAACCCTTGGCAAGTTATACTGCATGCATCGCCTTCAGTAGCGAGGAAATCGTTAACATAGGAAATCATTTTAGACTGCCGACCTCACAAGCCATCGCAGCTCAGGGTGACGAGGACACTGTTGTAGTTTTACAGCGGATCTGTATACCTCTACCCGCAAAAAGCTGAACCAATCAGCGGGAGGCACGCGCCGCTGGGTTCCTTTCAGCACCAGCAGATGGCGCTCGCCTCCACGCATCCGCGGCAGTGTCGGCGCCGGCCGTGCGGGAGAAAAAAGAGAACCAGAAAGTTCGCCCTCGCAGATACCGTTCACCGCAAGCGGTTCCCGGTAAAGATTGTGGTTGTATAAGCTGCAGTTGCCGGGAAGCGGTAACTGTATAGCGTACGAAGCAGGGAGTGACGTAACTGCACTTTCGTATGTAAATGAAGAACCCACCTAGCAACTGATTTGTGTACTGACAGTGCTATGGGAAGGCCGCGTATAGTGCGGACTCCTAAAGAGGAGCGCGCATACGAAGTGCGGTGAAAGTGTGGTTAAGTGCATTTCTCCTGTCTCTGCTCCACTCCTTGTAGGTCCACGAAGTAGCGGCAAGCAAGCCGAGTCGCAGGCCGTTGAAACGTCTTAGATTAATAAATAGGTAAAGTGCACGTGAATGTCGCTATTTGAATAATTTCAAGCTACATCGCAATGGCTAATCGTTCTAGGTGTCGCTTACAGCTTCACTGTCCACCGACATTCGCAGCGTGGATTGGAGACCAATTTTTTTAGGTCACAGACCTGCACAAGCGGTTGTAGCTTGAACTGGTGTTTGCAGTGCCACAAATGGTACTGTGCGGTGATAATGCGGTGATAGTGACCAGCTGTGATTGTGTCCCTGTGCTCTCTTTCTCTCTCTCTCTACTTTCCTATCTCTTTACCTCCTCCTCTCTCTCCCCCCAGTGTAGGGTAGCAAACCGTATTTTCCCTGCAGGTTAACCTCCTGTCCTTCCCCTTTTTTCTGTCACTAGCCTTCAATAATTTTTGAAAATAACTCGGCAGTGATTACGTAAATGATTAATCCGTGGTTTGGAGTCAGATCCATGCGAAACGTGCATGTCCGTGTTTTAACCGTATTCTTGCTGTCAGCTATCCAGAAAATTGACACTAATCTCCTCTAGACCATGGTGCCGTCACAGATGACGAAGAGCAACCGTGAGGTGTGATTTGAGTACCGCGAGATCACATGAAAATCTCCGGAGGCGGCATCAACGTAGTAACCAATGACACGACGTTACGTCCTCGTATCTGTGTTTAAGCAAAGAAAAGTAGTTTTACTTTGATTAGCATTCTTAGGATACTTCACGTACGCTCTGGTGTTAATCGATGTCCGGCAGTGGCGTAGCTAGAATTTTTTTTTTTTTGGGGGGGGGGGGGGGGCACGCAATTTGCAGGGGACGAGGAGAGTCAGGGAGGGAGGGGTGCTCAGGGAGACCACACAGAAATTTCGGAAAGGAGGTGGGGGGAGGGGAGGGCACGTGCCCAGTGCATTTACATAAGCACTTCACATAGTGTTTATGTCATTTGCATTGTGTTGATGCCGTATTAAGATGCGCAGGTGCTGTTTATTCGTTCACATTTCTTGTGACAAAGATTTAAGGCCTATTATTTATGATATACGCAGAATCTAGCTGCGCGAACGAAGACGCCAGCCCTTTTCACTGCTGCACATTGCATCTCAGTGCTTGCGACGTCAGATGCCCTTAGGGTTTGCTCTCAGCTGGTGCATGTTCTTCATGTAATTCTGCTGAGAGTTTTCAATAGTTACGCTAAAGTTGTTTTTTTTTAAGCGACAGCTTCCTTTGCCTGCTTCTCCGGGGTTTCGATTATCTGTCTGGCCTCGGGTTCTAGCAGAGAGCCTAAACGGAGTGGGAAGTAGCGAGGAAAGTACTTGGATTGGTATGCGTGAGCGCTGACGTAATGCTCAATCTAGTTAAGGAGGAGTAAGCGCTAAAAGGAAGAGAAGGGTATACAGGGAGGTGGCGCGAGCGATGCTGTCATGCGGAGTTGAGACAGTGCCGGCCTTGTAGGCACTGAGCGCATGCGCCGAGCCGGCGGCTCGGAGCCAATCCTCAATCACGCGATTCTGGCGGTGCCTCTAAACGTCATGGCACGTTACACCAAAAAAGTTATCGCTAACTTAGACATTTACCTCCAATAGTTCATGCCACTTTTTAACAGCGAAGCTGTTTAAGCTGGAGGTAGTCCAGTGGCGCACGCCCGAAATGTGGACCGATCCTGGAGTTATGCGGAAAGGGTCCAAGCGCAATGGCACATACCCCTGTGAACTAGCGAAGCTGTTTAAGCTCGAGGATGGTCCGTCGTGTGAAAGCCGCAAAACCGCCGCCTGGCGATGACGTCACCATGCGTCGCCTAGAAACACTTCACCCAGCTGCGCCAACCGCGCCGAGCCTCACCACAGCTGCGTGAGCCGTGACGTCATCGCGCGCGCCGCGTCGCTTCGCCTTAGCTTTGCCGAGCCATGACGTCACCGCGCCGTGCGGAGTGGTTGCCGCGGTGCGCAGAGGCGGAGCTAAGCCGAGACGTCACTGCGCCGACCCACGAGATATATAGCTCCGAGTGGCCGACGCAGCGACACAAAAGCCCCGCCGTCTCCACGCCGAGCACATCGCCGCGAAGATGGGGCGGCCCAAGAAGAGCGTCACTCCTGAAGAAGCGGAAGCGCGGCGCGAAAGCCGCCACGCCGCTACTCGAGTGAGACGACTTCGGTTCGATCCCGAGTATCGCGGCGGCGAAACGTCGGCGATTCGCAGAAGATCCGGAGTTACGAGCCCGCGAAACCGAGCAAAAGCGTTTGAGCGTCCAGATACTTAATGACCGAAGTGTTCGTTGCTCCTTGGGCTGTCGATGATTCCGGGGTGATCTTGTGCAAAACGTGGCCGAGTTTCGAAGCATAACCTCGCAAAAACTTGGCCGAACCAAGATAAAGCTAGAGGGGTCGCTAGCTTCGCTGTTTGCCCAGTCTTCGCACCACTAGTGTGAAGCTGCCCCTAATTTTTTTTCTTGCCTAACAACACAAAAGAAGCCCCTCGAAGTAAATGAAGAACAGGTCAGAAGCACTCACAACGCCGTCGACGACACCCCCTTGTTCAAAAGTAGCCAGGAACTTGTTCAACAGCTCTCGCTCCGTCTTCTGTCCATTCAGGTACTCGGGGTGGTTCCGCACGTTGTAGACACTCTTGAGGTCCTCGAATGTCACCTGGCCGTCGCCCGAACGGTCCAGCTTCTGGAATGCCTTGGTCACCAACGCCTCTCGGCTGGGACTCATTTTGGGCTGCGGTAGCGACAAACGGTGAAACGCATTATAAGAATGGGCTCACCCTTGAGCAGCTCGTGGCTAACTATCGAAAAGATAACTAAACGTTTCTGAGTGAGAGGCCGAAGCACGTGTTAAGAATTCGAGCGAGGCTTGATTTCCTTCGGGGAAGTATCTTGCACAGAAGCTTTTCATATTCCTATTTTTTTTGTCATTCATCGTTGGCTCCCACGACGCTGAGCAATCTTTATCGCCGAGTTCAATGGATGATAGGAAAGGAATACAACAGGAGCAAAAGAACCCATCTAAGGTTGCGTCCCCTGATCTTTTTCATTAATGGACAGTATGTGTAGAGATGTCAATGCGTCTTATAGGCACCTGACTAGTCCTATTCAATTGTTCATGAAAATTAACATCTGCGTTAAACTTGTCGAACAATGTGACAGTGTCAAAACCCGTGCACGTTAACATGTCATGCATCTAGTTACCGCGGGGTGTAGACATGAACTGACAGGCCGTTTCTAAAGAAGACCTGACTGCAGTGGGAACAAAGTAGAATGCCGCCGGATAAATGGATTTATACGGCAAGCCGCACAACAACCATGCAGCAGTTACTGCTTTAGTGACCGAAGGGATTTGTTTTCGCAAGTTTCAAACTATGCGACAACATGATTCTTTATGCGCCGGTGTGTTTTTCTTAAGTCGAGCACATCTTACACTAAGCACATATTACACATCTGCGCATCTTACACGCCCATAAAACAACTACAAAAAAGAGAGGTGATACTCACCCAATACAGAAAGGTTTATACTGCGCCTTCTCAATATGTATTACTTTCACTGCGAACACTGACATAATGTGCTGTTTTTTCTTCCAGGGGATACCACGCGGCATGATGTGGGAATGAAATTATATAACACATGCATAACCACTGCGAATCGTCGCACTTACGTATATAGCAATACTTCGTTGCAAAGGACCAATTTGCAAAAGCCGCAAAGCTGTCTAAAGCCCGAAGGACCAAGTTCAGTTACATGCACGTACTGCCCATCATTACCATGTTTTTTGTTAATGATGATGGTTTCTTTGATATACCCTTCAAAACGGGGCAGCGGCATAGTCACTATAGCCTGCTTGAGCTAATCAGATATTATACATGTATAGTAGTCTTGCATTTTGCCTACCTCTCCGTGCTCTATCATATCTTCATTAAAACATCTCTCTACATTGTAGTTACTTGTGCCTATAACGGCTCCGGTTCTATCAATATATTTCCTGCTTTTTTTTTACCCGTACTGCAAACTCTTCTTTCTTATCTCGATTGCTGACCAGTTGACGCTTCCATCCGCTTTGAGTCACAGCACTTCTGGAAGGTGGTCGTTCCCTAGGATTCTTGTTGGGTTATCTTGGCATGCTATCTTGGCTTGCTATTACGCTGCGCTGAGTCGCCCTAGCAGGCGTCCTCTATTGTACCAAATGCAAACTATGTAAAGCGAAAGTAAGTTGTCGGCGCACTCCTATACTTCTTCTCAAGCGACGAGTTTCTTGGAAAAACGAGGCCCGCGTCTGTCCCCGACCCGCCACGCGCGTTTTCGCCTCTCCGAATGATAGATGGCAAATAAATGAGATTAGGAGAACGCGAGGGAGGACAAACGTTCAGGTCCGTTAAGGCTGCAGCTATGTGACCGTGAGTTAACCGCGAATAGAACAGAGCTTTCTCTCGCTTGTTCATGTCAGCGACAGCCTTACTCTGATAGTGCGGATGAATTCGTCGAACTTGATTGCCCCGGAGTTGTCCGCGTCGAACAGCTCGAACAGCTTGTCATAGTCCTCGGCTTCGAGAAAGGGCGCCATGCCGGAGTCGTCCAATCCTTTGATAAACTCGTCGCGAGACAGGTCGCCGCTGCCGTTATCGTCCATCCGACGGAACACTCTGAAACAAGATAAGATAAGCACGTATACAGCATGAATCGCACTTGTGTGAAGTGGTCGAGCAGTCAGGCTGCGAATTGGCACCAGCACTGCTGCCTACAGCTGTATGGGTTCGAGACGTGCTGGCAAAACGAGCGCCAAGGGGCGTGCATGCGACAAGACAACTTGCCGGCCTTATCGCGATGCAGGCCCGTGCAGGCAGCACGCAAAGCGAAAGCGTATAAGCCTGGTCACCATCGTCTCCGAAATAATGTACGGGCCGACAATGCTTTTTTTTTTTGTGCAGAAAAGGGTGAAAACGTTTGCACCTTGGTTTGTCATATATCTACGCCCTCACCATTAAAGGGACACTAAAGCAAAACAATAAAATAAATCAGCTTAGACTGATAAAGTATTCTTCGAAAACTCTGCTGTCATTAATTACACTGCAATAGGTCAATTATTAGAAGAGAAAATTAAGCTCAATGTTAATTTTTTTTTTAATTTAGCGTGGTAACCCCGTCAGCACTTCAGTGTGACGTCACGACTTCTAAAGTACTTCTTCGTATTTGGGCCACGTTGGCTAAGCAAATATTTGCGAAACTTGCCACATTCAGTTTTGGGCTTATTTAGAACACAATGTAGTCAATATTAACCACTAAAAAATTAACTGGGACCTAGAAGACGCTGTCAAAATCCATGACGTCACGGTGAGCTGGTGTGGGAACTTGAAGGTGGCGTCGCCACTCGCCTCTGTGTTCTTTTTTTCTTTCTCCCTTACCAAGCGGCTTCTCGCGGTAAGAGTGGTGTTTTCGGTATTGTGGAAGGGTAATCTTCCAAGGGGGTGCGCTTCCCGACGTGACCAGGCTCATCGAGCCCTGCTATCTTTTCTGAAGGACACTGACTTGGTCTCCCGTTTATAGACATTATTTTTATTTTGTTTTGTTCTGTCTCTGTCTCCGTCATTTCATTTACTTTTTTTTTTTCCTCATGTTTTCATTTCCTCTGTTCCCTCCTCCTGAAAGAGTAGGCAGGCGTTGTGTCCCTCTCGGTGGCAGTTGTCAGCTTGCTCCCTCCCTATTTCCTTCGTGTCCCTGTGTTATATGTGTACAAACCAAATAAATAATATAAGGGTAATCTACTGATAGAGAAGAAATAATTTTTCCCTGTAGTGTCTCCTTAAGGAGTAAAATTTAATCGTTGATTAGGACAAATGAAGCCCTTTTTCGCACCATATCGCCTTGACGTTATATGTTTTGACGGTGTGTGCTAGAGCGCACTCAAAATAAAATTCATAAATGCACGTATCTTGGAATTTATACTTTTTGTCGCATGATAACAGATAGGTGAAAGTTAAAAACACAACTCTTTTTTTTTTTTATGTATTACTGTAAAGCGTGCTTCAGCACACTAACAGACAGCTTGTGGCATAGACCACAAATAGGCAAAAGTATTGAGGTGATGCCAACATTAGGCAACAGCAGTTGGATTATACGGGACACCTCGAAAGACGCCTGATCTTTTCCTTTCCCACTCTCGCGTTTGAATGTTTTAATTCTCCGTAGGCACTTATATTTGTTATATACTACATAAATTACATTGCTGTCTCTAACACACCAGAATTCCCTAGGATTCTTGGATTCTTGTTTGAGTTGAGTTTGAGTGCGCATGAGTTTTTTTATTACATTTCAAACGTACGTACATTAATTCACGTCTTATTCCGCCAGTGAGCGGCGAGATTTTGGCACAGGATTGTGCAAAAATCTGTGTGTACCCTGGCCCTCATAAAGCAAACCCAAATAAGCGGCTTCACTCGTGTAAATACAGCCCGACACAGGTGGGACAATTCAGCCCACACTCCTCCTCTTAATCAAAAATATGCTTTATAAATTGTATTGTTACATATCTTCAAAAAGATTGCTGAATTTGTTGAAAGTACTGCGGAAAAAAGATGGTTACCATAGCTTCAGTCACGAATTACGATGCACTGTCAATAAATGTGCCCAGGTAGATAATCTGATACCGAGGCACAGCCAGACTCCATGAGTGATAGGTCATGACATAAATGACATGCGCGTCATGTAGGTCATGACAATGACCCAGCAAAAAAAATATTAACACTCAGAAACCACTGGAATGGGTTCGGCCGTGGGCACTAAGTGAAGGGAACACTAAAGGACGATGGTAGAAATCATAGTCATGAGCATGAATCAGCAAAAATGACAATGACTCAGCGAAAAAGTTGTACACTCAAAAACCACTCAAATGGGTTCGGACGTGGGTACTAAGTGAAGAAAACACTAAAGAGAGCGAGAGATAAAGCGAAGAAAGGAAAGGCAGGGAGGTAAACCCGACGAACGTCCGGTTTGCTACCCTACACAAGGGGTAAGGGAAAGGGGGAATAAAAAGAGGAAAAGAGGAAGAGAGTGAACATTGTGTGTGCAGCGAAGCACCATGACACCAAAGTCAAGTCCCATAGCTGGTGATGTGCGTTGAAGACATCTGACATGAACCAAGGGCCAGTGATCGTTGCGTGAATAGAAGGCTGCGGGTGAGCCATGGGGCTTACTCTAGGCTTGCAAGCACTGGATTAAGAGCATCCAGTACTTGCACTGCACTTCGCGCTGACGGAGTATGCAGCTTACTTAAGAGTATACGAAGGGTATTTATAAGGGACCGAAGCATCACAACCACTTGCCGGTCTTCTTCGGGCAATTTATCGGGATTCGGCATTGTGGACTCTACCGCGGTGCACTGTAACCTTTGATGTGACTGGTGCCGGCTGTGGCATCGGTTGTGTCTCCGACTGTGTCCTCGGCTGTGGCGTCAACTGTGGCGCCGGCTGTGGCTTCAACTATGGCGTCGGCTGTGGCTTCAACTGTGGCGTCGGCTGTGGCATCGGCTGTGACGTCGGCTGTGGCCATGGCTGTGGCTTCGGCTGTGGCTTCAGTTGTGGCTTCTGCTGTGGCGGCGGCTGTAGCTTTGGTATCGCGGGCCAGGCTTCAGTATTAGTGTTCTCCGGCACGACCTTGTGAGAGTTAGACTCAACTCCGCCAGGCCTAGGGGGCAGAGAAGGAGGAGTTGTCGGATGTGCCGCGCTCTTCATAGAGGAATATTCGTTCTTTGAAGTCCGATGGCGTCGAGAGCGTCGCTTTCTAATGGCTGCAACAGCTTCCCGACGAGACGAACGGTCTCTTGCCATCTGGTTCAAGACCGCCCTTTCTTTCCTCATTTTAGGGCAGTCCTTTGAGGTAGCATCATGGGACCCAATGCAATTGGGGCATTTGAGCACCGTGGCTACACAGGAGTCTGCAGCGTGGGGCTGTGCGCAACGCGAGCAAACTCTCGTGTTCTCGCACACAGCGCTCACGTGTCCCCGCCTCAGGCAGTTGCGGCATTGGAGTGTTCTTTGAATAAATGGACGCACGGGGTGTCTAAAGTGGCCCACCTTGACGTGTGAGGGAAGAGATTCGCCCTTGAAAACCACCTTCACACAGCGGGATGTGCCGAGTCGAGACACATGAGTGATGGCAGCTGCCATCAACGGCTCGCTTAATTAAAATCGGCAAGTCGGCGCTGGAGATTGAGACGTCCACGTCGCTGATGACACCAGTAGTGGTATCACTGTCAGAGGAATGCACGAGCGGACCTTCATGCGGCCAAGTTCCGTAAGTTTGCTCAAAGTGATCCGTGCCGTCTCATGTACGACGTCAATAGCCAAGACATTTTTTCGTGTGTTGACTCTGACATCCGTGACTTGATTTGGCGCCCCCGCTTCGAGAAACACCGAGACAGACTGTCTGTTGAGTCGCCTCAGGTTGTCGGTAGCGAGTTCTGGTATAAATATAATTGTACTGACTGCGCTATTCCGAGTTGGTCCTGCAGTCGACGTGCTTGAAGACAGGTAAGCCCTGGTGTTTCTTCGTTTCGCCTTGCGGATCCTCACAAGCTGAAAGTCTTCATCGGAGAAGTCCTCACTGCTGAGCGAGTAGACACTGGTACCGTCGCTGTCGGTGTCGCTCTGGAGGCCGGCCCGCTTCCTAGACACAGCCGCCGCTGAAGTCGCCATCCCCAGCAGAGGCGCGGGGACGTCACCTTGCATCCGTTCAACAATTCATGACGGCTACCCGGAGATTTACAGAGAAATCAAGCGAAAACAGCAGAGATAGAGAAGTAGCGTTCTGGCTCGCAGAAACTTCATCTTCGTCCTCCCTATACATCAAAACACTAAAGGTTATTGTAGAAGTCATAGTCATGAGCATTGCCCAGCAAAAACGTAAGCGAAAAAATATTAACACTCAAAAACCACAAGAATTGGTTCGTGCGTGGCACTGCGTGAAGGTAACACTAAAGGATGATGGTAGAAGTCATAGACATGAGCATGACTCCGCAAAAATGACAATGACTAAGCGAAAAAAGATTAACACAAAAACCGCTCAAACGGGTTCGGATGTGGTACTAAGGGAAGGGAAAGGCTAAAGGTTGATGATCGATCGCTTCTCGGCCTTTTGGCTAAGATCAAATCTAGTCCTTCTTGATGCTCATGACCTTAAGGGTCATGAGCATGACCCTTAAGGTCTCTTAGGCGTAACTAAAGGGATTCCTGAGGACTCATGGCATGACTGTCATGACATGCATGTCATGTAGGTCATGAAACAGCCACCTACGTCTTGGTGCTCTCATGGCTCTTTCGTTAACTTAGTAGGCTCCCCGCACACTGCTTCGCATAACATCGATTCCCACAGGGCGTGGGATCTGTCGGCTTTTATTCTTTGAGATTAACCATCTTGCTCTTTTTTCCTCTTTCCTCCTCTTCTTGCTATCTTCCATTTCTACGTTTCTGTCTCCTCCTTTATGAAGAGTAAGCAGGCATTGTGCCCCTTGGCGTGGCAGTTGCCAGCCTGCTCCTCGTTCTCCCTTTCCTTCCAAGTTTATATGTGTTTTCAAACCAAATAATAATGATAATAATAATTCACCTTAATCCGCCTTAATCCAATTACTAATAAATCCTTGATTAACTTTGCTACATCATCATTGATCGTCTCTTATACGCTGCTGGACATGCTTTGGTTCGCTTCTGGCCTTCCTTGGGTCACGTGATATTTTCTGTACCTCACAACGCGACCCTGAAACATAGAGATCTAAAGCTTTCGCCTTAATAATAACAATAATATTACAATGAATGCAGACCAACTAGCCCTGCTGTCCACGTCTTCTGCTGCTCTGAATCGACCGACTTACTTTCCGAGACTCAGAATTCCGGCCGAGCCCCGCTGAAGGCACAGGAGACGCAGCTTCTCCACGGCGTCCGACGTGTTGTGCAGTTGCCTGGCAGCCGTGAGCTTCATGACGTTCTCGTTCCTAGTCTGGGCGGACACCGGTCGAGGCATGGCTCGTCGTCTTCTCGGTTTGGTCACCCGACCAGAAGCGGTGCAGAAAAAAAAATTGTATTCGAACGCGTCCGTGAACCGCCTTCGTAGACGGATAACTGCAAAACAAAAGGACACTCACTGAACACGTTTGACCGGAACCGATATACCTATGTGACAACAAAGTATTTGACACACAACGCGCTCGTGTGGAAGCTTGAGCGAGAAGCAACGTTCTTTCGCTCTCTGGAAACAGCATCGAAAAGTATAATGAAACTACGATTGTTCACGCAACGAACAGCGATCACGACGACCACAGGTGGATGTAATCACCATTGTGCAAGATTTATAATACGTAAAAGATTGTTGGAGAACAGATTGTATGTACGAGAGACAAATGTTTTCAATCGTCACGCATTACAGTCTTTCTTTTCCGGTGTGTCAGACAGAAGGGAGGGGATATGGGAAGGGGGGAGGGTAATCTCCCCTTTTACCCGGCCTCATCTTCAAATGCACTATTGATGTCAAGGAAATGTTCATTTTGAATGATTCGGCGCCTCCTGTCACGTGTAAGGCAGATCAATTTGCCCATAAACGCGGCAACAAATTTAAACCAAGGTAAAAGAACACTACCTCGAAACTGAAACTGCACCGTACAGCCGAGAGAGACGTTTCTCGGGATGTTAGGATTACGCAGGGGTCCCAACTTGTCCTGAGCAGCAGTGCAAGTAGCTACACCCAGAAGCAGCGTGTCAGAGTCCAAAAATAGTTCCTAAACGGTTCTACGATCATCCTCGGCGGAAAACGATTTCTTTTAATTGCTTCATGAAAGTTATTGTAATGCCGGAGCCTTTACACTGAGGCAGCTGAGTTGAGCACAGTCTCTAGTGGTGGTGTAGTAGTACAAAACTTTAATCATAAGGGCTGGCCCGCGACCTATATTTGTCGGAGAGAGGAAAGATGTGTGGGGTTAAGTACAGGACGCCGTCTTCTTTCTCGTAAGTCTGAAGGACCAGCAGGGCAGCCTTGGACCGATGCGTCGATATCGTCCACTCCTCATGAAAGGTCACTCCCAGAGGGCCGAGTAAGCGGGTTTTGATTGCCGCCTGGTATGTCCATAGTTTTCTCCCTGATCCACACCGCTCTCTTCCTCTCTCTTAACGTTAGGCCTAACATTTTTCGTTCCATCGCTCTTTGTGCGGTCCTTGACTTGTTCTCGAGCTTCTTTGTTAACCTCCAAGTTTCTACCGGTAGAATGCAATGATCGTACACTTTTCTTTTCAACGACAGTGGTGAGCTCCCAGTCAGGATTTGGCAATGCCTGCCGTATGCACCCCAGCCTAATTTTGTTCTTCTGTAAATTTCTTTCTCGTGATCAGGGTCCCCTGTGAGTAATTGACCTAGATAAACGTACTTCTTTACAAACTCTAGATACTGACTGGCGATCCTGAATTCTTGTTCCCTTGCCAAGCTATTGAACATATCTTTGTCTTCTGCATATTCATCTTCAACACCACTATTGCATTTTTTCGGTTAAGGTCCTCAACCATTTGTTGTAATTCGTCCCCATTCTTGATGAATAGCACAATGTCATCTGCAAACCAAAGGTTACTGAGATATTCGCCGTTGATCCTCACTCCTAAGCCTTCCCAGTATAAGAGCTTGAATACTTAAATTCTTCTAAGCATGCAGTGAATAGCATTGGAGAGATTGTGTCTCCTTGCCTGACCCCTTTCTTGATAGGTAACTTTCTACTTTTCTTGTGGAGAACCAAGGTCGCTGTGGAATCCTTGTAGATATTTGCTAAGATATTCACGTATGCCTCCTGTACTCCCTGATTACGCAATGCCTCTATGACTGTTGGTATCTCTACTGAATGAAATGCCTTTTCATAATCTATGAAAGCCATATAGAGAGGTTGATTGTATTCCGCAGATTTCTCGATTACCTGATTGATGACATGGATATGATCCATCGTAGAATATCCCTTCCTGAAGCCAGCCTGTTCTCTCGGTCGGCTGAACTCAAGTGTAGCCCTGATTCTATTGGAAATTATCTTGGTGAATATTTAGTACAATACTCAAAGCAAGCTAATGGGTCTATAATTCTTCAATTCCTTAACGCCTCTCTTCTTATGGATTAGTATAATATTGGCGTTCTTCCAGCTATCTGGTACACTTGAAGTCGTGAGGCATTGCGTATAAAGAGCCGCAAGCTTTTCAAACATGATATCTCCTCGATCTTTGATTAAATCGACTGTTATTCCATCTTCTCCAGCATTATTTCCCCTATTCATGTCTTGCAAGGCCCTTCTAACTTCATCGCTATTTATCGGGAACATCGGGGATAGTCGATATTCAAGTTGACATTAAGAGGAAAGAATGGGGCTGGGCAGACCATGTAATGCGTAGGATGGATAACCGGTGGACCATTAGAGTTACAGAATGGATACCAAGAGAAGCGAAGCGCAGTGGAGCACGGCAGAAAACTAGTTGGTGTGATAAAGCTGGGAAATTTGCAGGCACATGTTGGAATCAGCTAGCGCAAGACAGTGGTAATTGGACATCGCAGGAAGAGACCTTCGTCCTGCAGTTGACATAAATATAGGCTGATGGTGATGTCCATAATAGATGCGTCATGTCTATCCCAGAACCACAGTTCGGGCGATCTATGGTGCACTTGTGCCACGTGCTGATTACTGGTGGTGTATTGGCAGCGCCTTGCGTATCAGTACTTGAGCGGTCCGTAGAATTTCTTGTGGTGGACGGAGCTCTGGGAGGGGTGTGCAGAAAAAGTTGTCTCTACTCCCGCCAGATGTCGAAGGACCGTTCCTGTCGTGGAAGCGGTTATCCACTGTAAGGCGGTAGGGATGATCGCGGGGTTCTCCGAAGGCTGTCGTATACACGCAGCGGTCTATGAACATTTGCTTGCTTGCTGGCTAATGGGCCAATCGGTTACCCTCGTTGGTGTGGCTGTGGCTTTATTGGTGTCCAGTGTATACGAATCTTGGTACCTTGTTACAGCAACTCTTTACAGGTCTGCTTGATGCAGGACGGGTAGAGAATCGAATCACTTCGATTAAATGCACATTCGCAAGATGGCGAACTCCGGTGCTAACGGTAACGACAGGCATCCACAGGGTGGCTAGTAAAAAGTTATCCGTTCGAGGGCAAGGACCGTGAGTGGGCACGTCACCACTTAAATTTAATTTTCGTAAGAATTATGCACCTCTCTTGGCTATCGTTGATTGCCAATAAATACTGAAATAACTTTCCCTTCCTCTAAACTATAACCCGAAACGCAAGTTATACGACCGGCTAGGGCGAGCAATTTCTGAGATCGTTCGGCGATTTTGGCGTCCGTAGCCCTGACGAGACATTGTCGAATTCGCCAACTTGCCAGCTGTGATTGGCTCACAGTGTGGCTACGTCTTCTCTGATTGGCTCAAAACGCAAACACGTCCGAATTCGATGCTGTCCGTTATAGCACACTTGTGTTTGCCCTCGCGACCTGCCGTGCCACAGCGCTCTTCGTACTTACCGAAAAACCACCGTGGTAATGATGAAGGAGGTCGTTAATTATTCTTGGCGTAGAAGCTGGTCAGGCTCCGTTGAGTCTATACCCAGTGAAAACGCTTCGTCCGTGGGAAATCGAAACTATGTCCCAATACCTCTGAACCTTTACGGATACAAATATGACATCCGCGGAACGTCAAATTTCGGATATCATATGCCACGGAAGTCCCAAGGATATTGCACATTGACCTTTTCTCGCGGCGTCTGTCTATCGGTTGCCTCGTGACAGAATTACGTTATCTCATTTGTTCAAATTTAAATCCGAAACTATCATGTCTGTGGCTTGTGCCTACGTCGTATTTTGCATTATCTGACACAATTTACTTTGAAAACTTCAGTTAGAAATGCAACTTGTGCATGACCAAAGGCCTAAAAGAATTAGGAGTACAATGCCCCTTTGCGCGCGTGCTTGTGCGAACGACCACACGTGACGTATCTGACCTTGCTGTGAACGTTCTCCCCTTTGCATCTGTCACTCAGCGTCTGCTACGAACGTAATATTCATTACAGCGAACACTGCAAAACGGCCTGACATCTGCGTTCAATGTAGCCAGCGTGTCTCCATGATATCCGTCACGGGCATGCTGATGATGACGCACATGATGATGATGATGACACACATGATGTTCCCAGGATGGGGAAAGTGCGGCCAAATGATCGAGCGAGGTATGTCCGATGGACGAACTCAGTACATTCCAGTGATATGTATATTGACGCGTGCTCTATGTAGACATTTAGACTACGATGACGATATGTGCTTTAACGTATTCCGTGTAGTGGGACAGAGGGATTTCGAAGACGAAGAAGACGTCTTTTGTTCTGGTGATTCTTAACAGGCTGTTCCGCCGTCTTGTTCAACGTGTTGTCTCTTGTTCGCGTTGACCCGTGACAATATTTTTGCACCGGGTGTCCAAAAGATATCCAATGAATATCATGGCGCTCACGGCATGGGTACTAAGTATAACTGTTGACTGCAGAAATATTTTGTGCCAATACACCTTTGAGAATCGAGTATAATGTGCATTCGAGAATGAAATCTCGACCGCCTACTTTTGCATGTTTAGCCCATGTCGGGTTATCCCACTGTTGTTTTTCTCAAAACTCTGAGAATTAAGCCAGGGGTCGTAAACATTAAACGGCTATTCAAGGATATGCGCGCACATTGCCAGCACCTTTTATTCAACCGGAGACCTTCGTCGGGGTCGCCCACTCATAATTAGCGTTCCTTGCTGCTTGCGTTGGGGAACGTGTTTTGCGAGTCAAACTAAGACATCTTTATGTGTGAATTCGCTGCTTGCACACGACTTTGCGACAACTCTTCCATCGGTGTGCAATGGTGCTCAGTCAGAGCAACTGTTAATGCTCAGGAAAGCACTGCCTACAGGTACCCCGAAGCAACTTGTGTATGTCACAGCGCTTTAACCTATATGGTGACAGCACTACGAATGAAACCATCGGCAACGGCGTGGCTCTTGAGAACGTACAGTCCCAACGGAAAAAGATTCGCAACAGTGACTGTTTGCCGGAGCGGCAAAATCACGACACACGGCACAAATGACTAGTGGCCGGAGCAGCACATTCCAGTTTCCAAAGCAGGGGTGGCCGTCAGAAATCCTGTCGTGATTTTGCCGCTCCGGCCGCCAGTCATTTTTGCTAATCTTTTCCCGTCGGGACTGTGCATGCATACTTAATCTGCTCCCCCTCTCCCCCCTTCCATTTTATTTAGTCGATTGCATTTGAGATTACATAGCAAGTTCTCTAGACACATCGTGCCCGTCTATGATCCGGAAAGTCGTTCTCTAGACTGAGACCTGCTCGCATTTCATGGATAAAAAGATGAATTGCGCAAAATCAGAAAATACCAGCTGCCAGAAAAGCAACATATGTCTCGAGCGCACGGAAACGAAACACACTCACGTGAGTTACACCGGAAAAGATGCAGTTCGAAACGCGCAAACGTATAGATGCCAATTTCTGTGCTCAGTTCTGATTCCTCCAGAGCGTTGCGCCGGAAGGGCAACCCTTTAGTAGTTAAACAATCGACTCGAACACGAGCCGTTTGTTTTTCATTGATTGTCCTAGACGGTGTCATGCCCACCAAGTAAACACGTATAGGCGTGCAAAACACGAATAAAGAAACGTTCATTAAGAACAAAAGCATATTTACTGCTCTCTGAGCCTCGGTGCTCAGATATCCTACCGGAATGTTCCGAAGAGCGATCGTGATCCTATTATAAACAAAAATAGATGTTCCAATAAATAAACCAAACACTCACGCCCCTGTTTGTCCGCTCCGTCTTTTCCGATCTCGATTCTGAGATCACCACGCATTGATTAGCTGCTAAAGGTTCTCACGACAGTTCAATTTACCGACGACAAATAGGCTGCTCTATGCATTATAAAGAGTCCCATAGTGCTGCTCCCTTATCAATGCGCCAATAAACATTACCGCAGTGTGAAATAACTGAAAGAACTTACCTTAAACCAATGAGGACCGCTTCTCTACAGATGTCAGCTCCGCGTCGTCTGCTGCAGTAACGCCGATGAACAGACGACGCCGCTAAACGATGCAGACGGCACGCGCCGTGCAGACGAAAAACAGAAAGCGGACAGAAAAGGTGTCCGCTGCAGTGACGCGTGCCTGACCGTCTTCGAACACCGCAGACCACGAGCAATGGCCCGACACTGTACAGCATCAAACGGGCAACATATCGCTAAAAACCACCACCGTTGTACGTGTGGCGCGGTATGCTAAAACATAAAAGAGACCACCACCTAAAGCCGTTTCCAAAAACTCCGCATCTTGGTGTCGTACATGCGGGGTACCCCGACCCTCGCCGGTCGATAGGTTTCACTGTACGTACGCCGTCCGGCCCTTCGGAGGGGCCGGCGGTTACTATGGGTACTAATCGTAAACAGAGCGTCCAAGTCTTACGCGCAAAAAACAAAATAATTACGAAAGGAACATAAAGAGAGAGAGAGAAACAGAAAGGAGGAAACTGTTTCCGGCGAAATCTGCTCCACGAGAGATCTCCGCGTATTATATAGGGCACGTGCTCGCAATCGGCAGCAGCAATTGAGGATCCCTCGATGCATACGTATGGTTCGATTCACATCGCTTTGCGAATGTTTCTTGCACCGGCGCGTGCACCGCGCACGTTTGCTCTTCGCGCGAATGTGTCGAAAAAAAAAAAAAAAAAAAAAAACATCGCGTAACCTCAGGTTCTGCAGCACGGGCCGGACATCACCCCATGCGCACATGCAACGATCACGAGTGCATGCACGCGGCTTCTTTTGGCTTTGTCTTGTGCCATGGCAGCTATGGCTATTTACTTTGGCCAACGCGTGTATGCGTAACGGCGTTCGCAACGTATCGAACGTACTACTACGCACCATGTCCATTAGACTGAGACACATGCACGTGAGGTGCAAACAATCCGCGACACACTCGCGCGTACACCGTTCATTAATTGCAGTACGCGCGCGAGTGCATGATGTATATATACACGGCCATATTTGCACACTTTGTCTATATATTCTATAGACGCAAAACGCCGCGCGACGCGCCGGCAGTGGGAAAAACACAGCCGATCATCTGTCGCTGTTCGTGGACAGACGAACAGCATGTGGCGCTGAATGGCGCAGACTCGGCAGTAAATTTTAATGACGTGTAATCGATATTTTTCTCGCAAGAGGGCCGGGCCGGCCGGCCCGCTCCCCGCAAAGCTGGGAAATCCATTCGTTACCAAGGTGTTCGCGGAAGCTAGGTTACAACACCTATAGTTCTCAGCATCTACTGAAGCACGGAAAGGGGGGAAGAAGTAGAGAGAAAGAGAGATAAAGGCTTGAAAAATACGAGGGCGGTCGCAATTAGCAGGTTCGATCGCCCATTGAAGTGAAATTCACTCCCGCACGACACACGTCTCACTTGCTTTCTACAACGTTGTACGGTGCATTAACCTTTCGGTATACGGAGAGGAAGTAGGCGGGATGGTTTTCACGTAACAGGACGTTTTAAGATAGATTTTCAATCGCTATTTCCCGCTTGAGTGCCCGCCAAATTCCAAGTGCGCGAGCGCTAGCTTTACGGCATCGCGTATGCGCGAGCGACGTCCAGAAAGACGTTACCTACATGACGGCAGAGCCGTGTTCAAAACGTTCCGTCCTAAAAGAAGACCATTCAGTTAAGACTACTTCGATATGAAACACGTCAAGCAGTGTATACAAGGGCGAAAAGGCCCTCCCCATCAAATCAAAATCCTTGGCAAAGCTTGAAATAAGTTTGATTAGGAAAATTTGCTAATCGGACCAGCTATAGGAATATTCATAAAACACCAACTTTGCGTTTCCAATGCAATACCGAATATGTTTGTGCTTCTGGAAGTATTGCGAAAATAGAGAGGGGAGAGACAGAAACGTGGAAAGAAAGAGCGCAGGGGTACAAAACATCCTATTTACTTCAAATTATGCAAGACCAGCACGCAGACGAAATACACAGAAGAACCACACACCCCACATCGCGCTGTCATATTTTCATCGTCGAGCACAAGCAACGCTCTTTCTGACAATATATTCGAGGGAGCCGGTTGCCAATCAACAAGCAAATTAAAGTTAATCACAGTTCCTGGTTGGCTTACGAACGGAAAGTACACTATAAAGACAAACGCAAAATCAGTCTAAACTGACAAAGAAATGTTTCAAAACAATACATATTCGTTAATTTCGTCGTAACAGGTAGATTTATTAGAAGAGAATATGAAGCCATAAAATTCGATTTTCGATTTTCGCGTCGACGGATTTCAAAGCTTTTTTTTTTATTATTTGTAACATCTGTGGCTCAGGTCACTCTTAGATTCACACTTGTATTCCCACTAAGAATACAATGTAGTCTATCTTCACCGATAGAAAAAAAAATATCTTGGCCTGAGCAGATGTCAAAATCCACTGCCATCAGGGCGAGCTGCTAGCGACGACTTCAAGACAGCGTCGCCAACCCCTACTTCACGCACGCATGCCTACGACAAAGCTTGACAGGTCGATCCCCCTGTTAGGCGACGGAACCCGTCGACTCAGCGATGTACTTCGGCCGGTTCGGTTCGATTTGCTTTCTGCCAAAGCGCAGCTTCAAGAACTGCATATGCACCACACCCCTGTTTTGTCTTTCTTCATAAGCCAGTAGACGACATTCTTATACGCGCATCCCAAGCACGGAGCAATCAATGCTCGCGTTCAATAACATTCTGCTGTTCCACTGGCGGACGTTGTACACCCTTCGATCCAGCAGTGCATGCAGTGGTATGTGGCGGAGTAAAGTCACATCGACGGAAGCGTCTATAAAGGGTGCACATGGTTTATACAACAATAGCAGAGTGTACACAATTTTGTTATTATTATTATAGAGTACACCCTGTCTAGACAGCTTTACACCCCCCTGGGTTGCATTTTTGTTTGGCAGTAAAAACAGCAATTTGTGATTTCGCTTTTTCACAAACGTGTTTAGCCGCGTACCTTGAAAAGAACATCAATAGAGAGTTTCATAATAGGGGCCTCTAAAGTTTGGGGCCCCAAAGGGATTTGCGGAGTTAGCGTTGGGGCATGCAAGAGTGAAGAGTTTTAGAACAAGGCTTTGCGTTTGCGGATAGCGTTTTGCGCTTGCAGCGCCACTACGGCGTCAAGGCGTTCTAACTATTAATATAAAATATACCATTTTGTGATATGAGTAATTTTATACGTTCGTGTTTTCGCGTTTAATTACAATTTACCAGTTATTATATTAGCAGCGAGCAACTTGTTGCGCTTAGTTTTTAGTAACCGACTTTACGTGCCTTCACCAGCAAAGTTAATCCGTGTTATAGCTTAGGAGCCATGAAATCGACAATCGAATTCGGAATCAGCGGCGTCTAATGAATCAATCTTCATTACACACGTTAGTTGAGAGAAAGCAATAGCCGCAATTACTCCTCCTAGCTTACGAACTTCACGCGTTACCACGAATCGAACCCAGTTTGGTGCTAGGTTAGACCCATCGCTTCGATGGGTGCCGCCATGTTTGTTGACGCAAATCATTTGGGGCAGCTTTCGCGGCTCTCGCTAAATCAGTGAAATAGCGTGCCCGACGCAAAACCAAAACACAGTTAGCGTCTCGCGCATGCGCACTGTCTTCGACGCTATTTCTTTGGGGCCTCTATTCTAAAACTCTCTAATATATGGAAGTGCGCAATGCAGAAGTTGTGCGTTTGGTACCGACCGGCGGCAAGTTATCTTTTCGTCAGCTTTCGTTTCCCTTTCCTACCCGCCATGGTAACTTGCTAGATATATGGCGTTGCGTTGCTGAGGTCGAGGGTTCGATCCCAGCCGCGGCGGCTGCATCTAAAGAGGGGGTGGGGGGGGGGGGCGAAATGCCAAAAACGCTTGTGTACTTAGATTTAGGTGCTCGCTAAGGAACTACAGGTGGTGAAAATTAATCCGGAGTTCCCTACTACGGCGTGCCTCATAATCAGATCATGTTGTTTTCCTTTCCCTTGTTTATTTCTACATCTCAATTAAAAATACAAAGAAAAGCATTTCTCCTATGCTGTTCTTGGCTTCATACGGGAGATCAATGGCGCACAAGTCTGGCAAATTCCACCAAAAATTGTGCCGAAAAATTCACCGATGATTACGGTATACTCCCTAATACGAAATTTGAGCGAAGATGCGTACGCGCATCTGCCTCAAATCTGTCTCGTACGGCACGTTGCAAACGGAGCGAAGTGCGGCGCGACTGCTTCGCTAATCGGGACATTGCGAGAGGTCGCGCGTGGGTGACGCGTAGGCGCAATTCACAGCAGACGCCGCAGACAGACCTCCGCTCATGCAGCGCTTTGTTTCCATATATGGTTTCGTTGGGTACGCTCGCTGCATGCCATCGGTGAACAGACGACGGCGCGCTACTCTGGCGCCATCTCGTAGCGGTCGTCACCCGCCTTGCGCGGCAGTACGCTTTTCTTCACACGCTTTCGCCATGCCCTCCTCCTCCGCTTTTCCCTCGCGCTCTCTTCGCTATCGCAGTCTTTCACGGCCCGCTGCGCTCCGCGTTTGCTTTCATTCTTCGCTGTGGTCGTTCGCTCGGTTACGCCGAGGGACGACGCCGAAGCTTGTGGGGATTGAGGAATGCGCCGGCGCCATTGCGCGGGCTTCACCTGTCTGCCGTCCCTCGCCTATCTCCGCCCGCTCCCAACCGGTTTCAGCGGTGGCGCTCCACTCACGGTGGGGGGCGGGGCTCTGACGTCACTACGCGACTGCGTTCGGCTGTGAGCTGCTGAGCGTGGATGTCTTATCTCCGGGAACAGCGCAGGGTACGCGCATGCTTTCCTCTTGTCCGCCAACACCTTTGTAACTAGGACTTGAGCTCGCGCACGGTGCATTTACCCGTGCGGGGATCGCGTACTTTGTGCTCATCCTTTCCTGACGCTAATCCGAAGAGTGGTGCCTAGTGCTCGCGCAAGGTCGTACCACGCCGAGCCGCACTTGCCGAAGGAGATTGCCCGAGCTCTCGCGAGTTGGCCCGTTGGTTACCGCCAGAGCAAGTAGCATAGCCGCCGGGACTTTTCCTAGCGGCGTCTCTCAGCTTGAGCCTGCGCTCTCGCAGCGACGTGCTATAGGCGCCCATGCCTGTATTTTTGCCCTTGGTGTGGGACCCCTTTGGTTCCCCGCCGTCCGGGCGTTTGTGCAGTGCTGACGCCGACGGATTCAATAAACGGTTCCCGTTAACTCAGGGCAATACTGTGTTTTTGCGTGCGTCGCTCGGTAGCCCCTCGCGGCCTGAGCTCGCGCGCAGCTGACGCGGCCCTGTGGCTCGCTAAGCTCGAACCTGCGGTGGTCGGTCTCCTGTGAGACAATAATACCCCACAAGCTCAACGCAGAAACGGGCGCCTAGTGGCACCATCTGCCGCGACCATTCGAAATAGAAAAAAAAATACTTTTTTAAAACTCTGCCGTCGCCGCAGACAACACGCATATCTGGTTTGGTAGCAAACGCATAGCAGAGGTTCACTGGCCCACAAGGTTAGCTTTACAAACATTATATGATATGCATGACCGCGTATATTCCGAAGAGCCCCCAATTTGCGAACTGCTTAGTTGTTACTAATGCTCCCTTTAACTGTGCTTTTAAGAAAGCATGCTTTATAATGTGCAATGTAATGACATTTTTTTTTATTGTGATTGTCAAGGTGCGAGAAGGCTGTACATTCGCAAACCATTCCAAAAATGCTGGATATGCGAATATTTTCTCTGCTATTCAACTCGTACTCGATTGGGTTTGCTTCTGGTACTATTCAATTCGTATTCGTTCCATCTCAAAGGCACACCCCTAATGCGTAGCCACGCCCGAGCTAGAGAAGGAGACGCGTACCCACCTGCCCCCACGCCCTCCCTCCTATAGCGCGCACTTTATCACGCACGCGGGAAGACGGTACGCATCACGCCACCATTCTCACCACCCTTCTCGGTTCGTCCTAGCACGCTTTTTATCGCACCCACAGCACACGGCGCGCGGGCCGCGATATGATCTCATCGCAATTGGACTTAACGCGGTCACGGCGACAGCACGAATTCACCTGGAGTGTCCATACCATTGTCATCGCAATAAAATTGAGTCCACCGGTTTCCCCTTTTTGTTCACTGATCTCCCAGTGGATTTCTGCGAATGACGCTCACGCGTACAGTAACGTAGCGCGTTTGAAAGCAAATCGCGCTGCGTGATGGCGAAATTTAGTACGAGTACTCCAATCTGGGGACGATCCTTGCTGAAGGCGAAAAATGCAGCCCAAAGTACTCAAAATTTCAAATGTTCTAAATTTCTGTCCTTTCGTAGGCAGGTTGGGGTAGGCACACATTGGATGTGTGTCATCGCCATACTGTTTAATCTTACCATATGTACTGCCAATTTCTTTAGCTTAATGCCCTTACTGCTCCGTCTACTAAGGGTACTGCATTTTCGCGCGGATTACCATCAGCATGGTAATATGCAGAAATTTCAAGGGGAAAAGCGTGAGGGTATAGTGCCTAGAATATACTGGCTAGTGTGCCGAGGGCGGGCTAGGAGAAGGCCCCGACATTGATGATTTGCGGCGGCGCCCGCTTGGGTGCGCTGTTGTGCGAGTGGGTGCATCTGCGTTCAGTCCGCGCCGTGATCCGCGCGCCCCGAAGCGCTGCGAAGCTTTCAGTAAGCCGAGCAGCGCGAAGCAAAGTTTTACTTTTTCCGTGTATTTGGAGCGTTCTTTACAATACGCTTTGGTATATAAGAGCTACGCGAGTTCATTCATAGTGAAAGCATTTTGCAATACCAAATGTAGACCAATTTGTGATGTATACAGGTCTCGCCGTCTGCTCCCACCCGCAAAAAACTAAACTTGTCAGTAACCACCCAACTGATGTTTTTTTAAATTTACTTTGCTATTGAGAGCAAGAAATATCACATGAAGTCCAAAAACTCTTACCACATAGCCTTCATTCGACCAGACTTGAAGTGAAAACAAAGAATGAGAACAATGTCAAGCAATAACCTGACACTAAAGCAACATGCGAGACTCTGAAGTGCCTTGGTGTGCTCGAAATCATAAGTTGAAAACGAAAAAAAATATGGCAGTGAAATTTAAAGCGGCACCCTCGATTTGTTTTAAATAAACATTGATATATGAAAATGTCTGTATAGGGCTGTCCTTGTTGAAGACAAATAATGGACAACTTAATGAGAATTTCACCTACTACAGCATTAAAAAAACTACACAAAACATATATGAGCTTTAAAAAAACTGTTATAATGACATACTTTAATGTAATAATAGTGCGGTTTAAAATCTTAGAGCAGCTGTTGTGCTTCACAATGCAGAGCACAAAAACAAATATTTTCTGATATCTGCTACTTTAATTTGTTTCTCATGAGGGGCCTAACCCACAATACTACAACCACGATTTATTGTACCTCAACCGATCCCAAGAGCTTCCTCATAATTCAACTTGTTTATTCAGGATGCAACATGAGAAACAGGTTAAATTGCTGGCATGCTTTGCGCATACCAGCCTTCACGTGCTGCGTTGAATACAGCGCTTCAGTTCTTAACATCTCGAGCTATCTGGTAAGTGGGTTACCAGATAGCTGAATTTCCAGAATGACAGCAGCTTGGAGATAAATGCGCCATCAAACTCACCGCAAAAATGCACTGCTGTTCCATTTACTTTTTATTGCGATAGCAATTACATGGACACTCAATTTCTGCCGTCGTCGTCGCCGTGAGGTTCCGCATAAAGTCCAACGGCGATAAAATCGTCGCCAAGCGCCGTACGCTGTGTGTGCGAGTGAAAGTAAACAAGGGTGAGCCGGCAATCGCGGCTCGATGTAGCGCACGCGACGGAGGAAGGCAGGCCGGAAGCGCGCTGTCTTTCGTGCGCGAGGCACGGGGGCGAGGCGACGGAGAGGGAGGGGGGAGTGCGTTCTGGACCGTCGGCTGATGTTTACAGCGCGGCCGCGCGGGCGCCGTATCTTGAAAGCGATCTGCGATGTGGGCGAAGTGCGCGCCCGCGCGGGCCTCATCTTCAAAGCGATCTCCGATGGGGACAAAGTGCATGCGCCGAGTGCCGACAGCTTCGTATGCGCTGTGCTTTTGACGTTTAGTTCGCGTTGAAGCGAGACGAGAGACAGCGCGAAGGTCAATTTGCCCACGGCTGCTGGCGCACTTACTCGAGATGCGAGTACTCCTTGACGTGCAAATTTCTCGGATTTGCGTACATCTGCGAAGTATTTATATAGCGAATAGCTTTCTTTTGGCTATCCGGGCAGTTTTCTGGATGGGCGCCAGGTATGTTGCATGAGCGAGGGGGGGGGGGGGCGAAGCGCTGAAGGCCAGGGAGGAAGGGAGCGCTCTTTCATTGGTCTCCGCCACGGTGTAAGAATAAGGTGGTCTCCGCTCGCGCCCGCGTCACAGGGCAGAAATAGGAGAGGCGGAGGGCATTCGCCACTCGCCCCGCCGAAGCGGGAAAGGGAGCGATGGGAGAGGGGGTTTGCCGCCGGTCGCGCCTTTATCAAGTGTCCTAGAAGCTTCGCCGGGCCTTTATCGCTTAAAGGGGCCCGAAACACTTTCTAACCAATTATAGAATGGCCGCACTACTAAGGTACACAGATCGGCAACGTTTTCTTACTATGTCCAAAAAGTGTTTCAAGGCCCCTTTAAGGTTTAGAAGTTTGCTGTCATCCGTGTTATAAAATACCCACAAAACGGGCCCTCCCCGAAGAGTTGCAAGAGCAAGGAAAGCGTCGTCGGGGGGTTACAACACCCGAAACCCCCCCGTCGGTGCGCCTCTGAAAACACCTTTACTGCTTATGGTACAACATTTTAAGTGCTGTCCCCTTCAAAGTAGTCCCCTCAACTGGCAATGCACTCTTCCCATCTTTTCTTCCATTTTTGGGAACCCTCCTGGAATGCACTTTCTGGAATGGTGCGCAGGTCTCTTCTCGCATTGTCCTGGATCTCCTCTACAGTTTGGAAACGCGTCCTTTCAAGGTGGTTTTCAGCTTGGGGAATAGAAAAAAGTCTGCTGGGGCTAGGTCCAGAGAATATGGTGGGTGGGGCACAACAGGAGTGTGGTGTTTCGCTAAGTAGCTGCGGACAAGGAGCGACGCGCGAGCCGTGGCATTGTCATGATGCAACATCCAAGCCTGATTTTCCCACAATTCAGGCCTCTTACTGCGCACAGAATCTCTCAAACGTACTAGGATTCTCTGGTAAACTTCTTTGTTTACCGTCCGACCATGTGGCACAAATTCCTGATGGACAATGACTTTGCAGTCAAAAAACTCAACCAACATTTTTGACCGACTCATGTGTGCTTTTTTTGGACGAGGAGAACCTTTGGCCATCCACTACGATGACTGCACTTTTGTTTCAACATCATAGCCATAAACCCATGTCTCATCGCCTGTTATGATGTTCTTAAGAAAGTTTTCATCGTCATTGGCAGCAGCAAGCAGTTCCTGGCTGATTTCAACACGGATCTGCTTCTGTTCGTCATTCGACAAACGTGGCATGAATTCTGCGGTGACATGACGCATCCCAAGTTTGTCACTCAAAATTTCATGACATGATCCTACGCTGATACTCACTTCGTCAGCGACTTCTCGAACAGTCCCACGACGATTTCCACGGATCATAGTTTGAACTCTCTCGACGTGGTCATCATCTGTGGATGTGGAAGATCGTCCAGGCTTGGGATCGTCACCGACCGACATTCTTCAGCCTTTAAAACGCTTGAACCAACCATAGCACTGCGTGCGACTGATACAGTCCTCCCCGTATGCTTGGCTAAGCAACTGAAATGTGTCTGTGAAAGTTTTCCCAAGTTTGTAGCAGAACTTCACACACACACGCTGTTCTTCCTATTCCTTCATTGTCACTTTGGCACCAATCCGAAGAACAGCTTGTTCATGTGTTCACTTCAGTGGCTGTAGCTTGCCAACTAACGGTCAGAGCGAAACGCGGCAAATGTCAGTTTGTTGTCTAAACCTGCAGCTACATGCGCTCAGTAGCCGCAGCACGCTCCCTTTGCCGGTTGGCGCGCTATTTCAAAAGTGCAGTTTCTTTTTGAACACACCTCGTAGGTATGGTGTCAAGCAGACCTTAGAAATGCACCTTATGTATCAAATTGATTTCAATATATATTCAATATATTAAAAGTCGACCCTATGCAACATATATCTTGCCGAACATTTTCCAAGGTGACACAGGTTGTGAGTTTCACGAACTTGCCTACCTGTCTGAAAATCATGTGGCGATATCAAAGAGCTTTTTGTACTATATTGTTTTAAAGCAATATAACTTCAGAAGGACCGCACACTCTTATATGTAACATATTCGTGTTAACTGGGGAAGGCAAATGCACCCATCAAAAGCCTTATCTTGGAGAAAAATATGTGCTAGATGCTGCCCTCATCATCCATTTACCCCCATGGTATATCACAACTCAAAGATCTCTTTCCTGCAATCTAGGAAACCGCAGCTCACCTTCATTATCAGTTCCATCCTGGCAAACTGTCCACAATATACGTCGCCCCAGAATCATTTTTTAGAAAAGCTGCAGCAGTCAGCAAGTTGAGGGCACCTGAAACAAGAAAACACTGTTCCATACTCGCCCTCCTAAACCCTATCCGCACTCCCACCAGTCACCATCTATTACCCCTCACTAGCTCTTTAACAGACCTCTAGTTAGGTGCCATCACTCTATGGGCCCTTCACGATTGCTCAAACATTGATGAATATGACCAAGAAGACCATGACAAGGTGCTTCAAGGAATGCACATGTTCATCAAGAAGTTTTCACCACGCAAAAAGTTTCGCCAAGCATACCTGGCATGTTGTTGCAAAACAGTCGGTCTACATGGCCTGCTATCAAAAACTGGAGCAGGGAGGTCAGTTGAAACAGTGAAGGAGGATATCTTTCAAACATAAATGAATGGCTACAGAAAAAAGCTTTCAAGTAGCCGAGACGGTGTTGGAGTTCCTGCATATTTATTCCTTGAGCATTGCAGCAATTCCGTTGAACTAAAAATAAAAAAAAAATTGGCCAAGGTTTAACTTTTGTAAACCTAGTTGCCACGAGCGAAAAGTCTGGAGCGAGAGACTATGCACACAGTGTTTCATTAATGCACGCTTCCCCGCTTGGTAAGCTGCTCTAACACGCTAATCTGGCCTTGGTTTTGGCTTGAGACTTTTGGAGACTGCCGTCCAGCTATACCTAATGGATGATTGGATTCAGCCTGTCGCTTGCGCTGAAGCACATGCACAGACGGCCCAGCCGGCGCGCCATCCATGGCAAGACTGAGCCACCAAGCACCGACGAAGCAGCCATTAAACCCTCACCTAGTCACATGGTACTGCAGCGCCGAGGCTCAGAGTGAGCGCAGCTGCGACGCCTCTCCGCAGCAGATCACGTGGCATGGACGTCACACCTGCCACCCTTGTGCTCCGGCGGCTCAAGGTCATTGCGACGCGATGAATGACCTTGCGAGACATGGCGTAGTAGAGCTTTCGCTCAATAAAAAAAAACGCTGCAGTGACTGTTCCACCTTCCCTAACAATTCTTTTATCCAAGTGTTGCTAGCACACCAACAAAAACACACAGGAAGAACAAGATACAATGTTGGCAAGGTCATCTTCATGAAAACTGCCTACTCATGCAAACATGTATGTAGGTTCTGGGAGCAGAATTTCATTTCTTCAGGTTAATCTTTTCGATTTCTTGACCATTCTAAACAATGTGCAGGCTTTGGTTTCGAAGTAGATATTAAATGTCATGACTCATGATTTATTGTCATGTTGCTACTATAATCCTAGTAGGTGAGTACAGCTTTAAAAAAAAATTCCCACAGACATTCCTGCGGGAGTTGTCTAAGTATGCATAATCATCGTGCCACTTGCTCACCTCCAGGCAGCCCGGCGTGATCATCAGTGCTGCGACACTCACTTGATCTGTCCAGTACAAACGACAGCGCTGTGGCGACACGAACTGGTGCGGATGGCGGCGCAAGGTGCGTTGATAACGCAAGCAAAGTACTGCAGGTGGTGGCACCAGATGCACTTATCACGTTCCGATCATCATAAGCAGTTATCACTCTTTAGCGCCTTGTCCATCCGTGTCGAACTCCGGCGGCGACACGGACCAATCCAACGTACTCTGGCACAGCCGCGCAGACCGTATTTCGAAAGCGATGTGCAAAGCGGACAGAGAGTGGCGACTGCTGATAGTTCTGCGCACTGTGTTTTTGCCGCTTTGAGTTGAAGAGAGACACGTGGGCCCATATCTCCAAAGCGATCTGCAAAAGGGGCAGGGTGCGGCGTATGCCGAGACCTTCGTGAGCGCTGTGTTCTTGCCACTTTCTTTGCATTGAAGCGGCAGGCAGCACGAAGCTAAAGTCGCTCGCTGCTGTGGGCTCTATCTTGAAAGCAATCGTCTTACAGGAAGGATGGACGGATGGGCAGTTTTCTTGTTGAGTAAACATAGAAATACTTCCGCATTTAAAATTGTTCACACTTTGCTCCATCACACCCCTAAGGTAGTGGGTCTTGCAGTAGTGTGAATGACAGAGTGGAGCAGCAAATATGAGGAATTAACTTCAAACAAGTTTATAGTGAGGTCTGATATAGTTTGCTAGAAGATAGAGCATGAGGAAGACAGCTTCCGAGCCAGCTTCTTGGTCAGCTACCTTCCGAGTCAAAGGAACCAGTTGTGCCCAAGTAGTGCCCACAATATAACACATTAAGTGGGAGCAAGCTTACTTGTCTAACAAAAAAAATTTGATGCTTTGGTCCCACAAAATCGAAACAGTACAAGCAAAGCTAGAGGAGTTTGTTCACACTTTATTGGTGCCCATTGTTCAGGCCTCTGCCTTGTAGACAGCATGCGCAGCATTGCGGAGTAGAGCATATGGGAAACAAGATTCAAGCAGGTCCATGGTGAGGAATGGCGATTCGTCCACCAAGAGGTGGAGAAGTAGGAAGACGGCTTCACGGCCAGCACCGGCTTCTCGGTCGGCTTCCTGGCCGAGCCGCAAGAGGCTCGACGATGCCAGGGCCAGAAACTCCTTAAGCCGGTCCTCAATGTCGTCATGGCCACAGATGGTGAAAAGGGAACCCGCGAGAGCATTGACCGCGTGGGCCAGGCAGTGCATGTTGTTGGTGTGGGCTGTACAAGAAGCAGCATCGAACACAGAGTCGCGTTACTCATAAAGACAATAACACTCCTCACTACTACCAGTGTAAACAGAAATAAGAACATGTGAAAATGAATGAAAAAAATGTCTTTGCACATTTATTTGACAACATGGTACAACATGTTTCAATATTCAGCCACTGAACATCTCAAGAGAACCTGGACTCAAAGTGTTGTGTTTTTTTGGAGGCGACGCACCCCTGACGTCGGGTTTTTTCCTTACATATTATAAAACATACACAACATTCTAATTATGGTTGTGCAGAAATGAAAAAAAAAAATGACACGAATAATGACAAATGCTCTCTTCGTGTGGTCCTCGCATTTTTATGTGACAAAAGGAATCTCAAAAGGAACGTGGCTGGACAAACGCAGAAACGTACCGGTGCCTCAGTGATGATATTGAAAGGGTTAGTGGCTCAATATATGTCAGCAATACAGTTAACCAAAAAACACAGCAGACTAGTGCAACTTTAGAATCACAGCCCAATTTCCAGAGAACCTGTTGGTGCACCAGACTGTCCCCCTACCTGCCAACCTGTGAACTTTTAAAAAAGCTTGCTCTGAGCACACACTTCTTGTGAAATCTGTGCACCCTTTATAATCAACAATACAGCTTTAAACACAGCATAGAAGCACCAGCAAACTTGGAACAATAGAGAATACCAAGCAACACATTGCGTTCAGATCAATCACCGTGATGTTTTCAGTGACTTTGCTGTTACCAGTTTTGCGGCTTCAGAAACTTGTCTGTATATAAACATGCTCAGAGTAACTACCCCTCTGGCGTCCTTTTACTATCAAAGAACTCTCAATGGACGGTCCGGAGACCAATGAGGTAAACTTGTTGTGAACATAATTTATCTGTCGAACTTTATGCAACACCCATAAAATGATAATACAAGCCCAAATTCGTAAAATTTATGAAAATTTCTGGCACTTAAGTTGGCACTTGAATGTCCCTAACACTTTCCTACATCACAAACTTCTTTAAACACTAAACAATCTACAGATGTTTGTTCTTTCAAACAACATACAAATTTTCGGTACATTTGTTCAAAGTAATTATTGTAATCCTACAAAGTTACAGCAAGTAGTTGTCTAGTGGCAGTTTGAAACCTAAGAATGGCTTGGTTAAGCAATGATTGGGAAAAAAGAAGCGATAATTTCTGACAATGTGCCTAATTAACCCCAAGATTGTAGAACTTGGACCGCACATCGTTTTCATCAACGCATATCAATGCGCGTTAATGTCACTTATGGCACCTATGGCAACTGCTGGCATTTATGTTAGTGTTTTCTCGCAGTACTAGCTATACTTTCAGCACTGAGACTTTTTGGCATTTACGTTCTAAGGCGGTACTAGTTGCAACAGCAGATTCGCTGTAAAACTCAAACAGGATGTCCCTGCAATGTGCTCTTAACAACATGGCTTGCATTGCTAGGCAACTGTAAAGTGACACTTGAGCTGCTACAAGCTGTCGAGTCACACGCTGTGACTATATTGAAATCGCTGCTTTGCCAATTTAGCAATTGCACAGGCCATTGTACAGACAATGTAAATGATTTTCCACAGCTTTATTGTGCTTAATTTTAGCACCAAACAAATAAAGTTGCAGTGTAAAGCAGTCACTGTGATAGCCAGCAATATAAAGCGGAGCCTGAATATATGGATTTCAAAGAAAATGGAAAAAGAAAAGTTTGATGTACTGAAAATCAAATTACACAAAAAAATGTGCTAAACTTCCACGCATCTTGGATAGTTTCCACAGATTGCTGCAAATGAAAGCTTATCTGATAGCTTGTCCAGAAATTCTTAATTGCAAAGATAGATAAAAGAACAGTTTGTACTACATCACCACAGGTCCACTGCTAGCATTCACAAGTTTGAAGTAAGAGCATTAGACTTGGCTTAAATGGTAACTAGGGCATGGCATCATTCCATCATGCTAATTAGGTTAGGCTGCGTTTATATTAATTACGTGTGTCAACATGACCTGACATATCATTAGGCCAGTCAAGGTTGCAAACATTTTAAAAATCTTCCCTCTCTGTTTGGAATGCTGTAACAGGACATGAAGCAATACGAAGTCAGAACAGAACAGGAAAGAGCATCTCTGTCCTGTTTTTAATTTGTATTGTTTTGTGTACTGCTGCATCATTATAAGTAGCGATAGGTTCCTGTCTTCTTCTGGCTTTTGACAAATCCAAGACGATTCAGGACTTATGTGCCCATACTTCTAAAGCACCTCGTGCAGAGCATTTTGACAGAGAAAGAGAGCTTGTGCTTACCTTCCAAAGAAGGCTTATAGACAGAACCTTCAGTGCGGGCAAGCTTTGGCAGTGAGACGGCCACAAAGACCATAAGCAGACAGGCCACCTGGTACTCGTCCTCTCCCAAGTCTGCACAAAAAAAAAACCGGGCACAAGTACAGTTGGGACAAACCAGTCACGGGACTTTACAACAAATGCTGTATTTACTGGGTGCAAGGCGAGCCCCTTTTCATTTCACGAGGTGCTGGCCTCACACAAAGCAGGCTATGCAGAATATCGCCACCACTGGTGGCCTACGATGAACACTTTTATTCAGACACACTCGTGGCTTCCGCTGCCCTCGTTGTTTGACAAGCTCACTTCGTTGGCGCCCTTCCGAACCTGGTTGTTCTCTGTGCCATTCAAACTGTTTGAGATTAAAGTCAACGTGAAGCTCTTGACGACGGTCTTGAACGAAACTGCGCGCCACGACTTCAATATTCATGTGCACTCTTTTTTGCAGCGATGCCCTCTTCTTGTGCCCGAAAGCACGATGCAGCTAATGAGCCACAGCACAGCCGGTCCCCTTGAAGCACACTGCAACTATGTCACGTGATCTCGGGACACGGTGATGATGACATCATCAGCAGGACAATATGTATAGTCGAACCCGGATATATCAAACCCACATATAACAAATTATTTTGCATAACGAACAATAGTAAAACTTTTTTGTATAAAATTTTTCCATTTATATATCGAATTACCTATATATCAAACTTTTTTGTGATCCCCTTCAGGTTGGATATACCCGAGTTTGACTGTAGTGCCATCTGGTAGCAACTTAATTGCAGAAATTATTCAGCACGTGGGTACGCAGTGGTGTTTAGTGAAACTTCTTTTTTTTTTATTTTCAGGCTCCTAAATGTAGTTGCAGATGTCACTCACATGAGGGCAGGCCTTACACAAGTAAATACGGTAAGCTTCACTAAACATGCCATATATGAAAGCCTGGTTCGTCTAACCATCATGTCTTGTTTGTACAGATTACAGAGGCCTCTTCATCGACTTTCAGCACAGTGGTTCTTCCTGTTTACTTATTTAGACCTACCTGATAATGCAATTGCGTAACATTTTGACATTTCCTCTTCTCAACACACAATCTCTTTACTGCTGCTTACATATGCAGTCTCTCTGACCAAAAAGAAAGAAATATGTATAACAAGATATGATCGAATATAAACACAGTAAGCAAACATCAACCCTCAGGGTAGCAGTCCCAACAATAATGTGATCTCAAGCAGCCTTATAATAGTAATTAGATAAGGACACATAGCTTCTCAATAGGTCAGTAAAATTGGGTTTATTGGCACAGAAGTAATTTAGGCTACACTGCACCAGCAATCAAGTGTCAAAAAATCAATTAAGAACAAGGACAAAGGCTGCATCGCTCAAACATTATTCAAGGAGCCAGTTTCGTCAAAAAAGCCCTGGGCGCCCGTAACACCGGCACAAATGAATTACATTAAAACCTGACTGATCTCCTACGTTTA
This sequence comes from Dermacentor silvarum, assembly GCF_013339745.2. Classification (NCBI taxonomy): domain Eukaryota; kingdom Metazoa; phylum Arthropoda; class Arachnida; order Ixodida; family Ixodidae; genus Dermacentor; species Dermacentor silvarum. The sequence goes on along the minus strand of NC_051164.1, from coordinate 52,139,720 downwards.
ATGAGGGGTGCAAAGGTACAAAGGAGTGTAAAGTTATAAATGGCACCGAATAATGTAATAACAAGTGCTCTAACCGTTCTTCTGTGACCTCAGGGCTGCCACCAGCGCAGGGTCAACTTTGCATGGAAGCCCAGCCGCAGATGCCATCTCGCTCACAACCTGCAACCACAGAAGAGAAGTGACAGGTCTCTATGAAGACATGAAATTCATTTCCAGTGAATTGTGACATAAGAAGATGAGGGATGAAAGAGAAAGAAAACGAAAGAAAAACTGCCCATGTCGTCGTTTTGTGTTTCTCTTTCTCTGTCCTTGTTTAGCGGTCATCATGTCATGCAGTAAACACCAACTAGGCCAAACTCAAGTTCTTCAAAGGAAAAAAAAAAAGTTTTTCCTTGCTATCATCCAAAGGTACCGTTTTCACTTGAACGTCGTCTGATTACACACTGAGACCTGTATATTGAAGGTTGACCAAATTTGAAAAAATATGAGCTGGGGCAGCATTCTGGAGCGATTAGATTTGGGGATAAGGCCAATTTGGCGAGATTTCGGGTGACTTGGCACCAAGCGTGTTGGTGCATATCATCGTCAGCATTTCCGGTGCTGGGCCAAGCCTGCCATCTTTTCACAGAGCCAGGAATACTGTTGGCAGTATACTACTACGCATCTGGGCTGCCATCATGTACGTGTTCGAAAAGCCGACATTCGGTTTCATCTCACCCGATTGGCCCAGAATGGCCTAGGCCACGATATCGGCACGGCCTGGACAATCTCGTGAACAAGATAGCAGCCTAGGGCTGCTATCTTGTTCACGTTTGAAAAGCCGATGTTTGGTTTCGTGTGACTTGGCTATGGCCAAGTCGCATGAAATTTCGCTAAACTGGTCATATCCCCGAAACTGATTGCTTGAAAATGCCGCCCCTGTGTCTCTTGCAAGCAAACGTGGAAGAAGAATCGCCCATAACAAAATGAATGTGCTATTATTTTCTTGTCATAGATCATTGGTACAACAGTTTCACATGAAAACGTCTCATGTCAAATTTTCCCCATTGTAGACTCCCTGTGCAGTGGTCTTGAAAGGGCACAAAGTGCACCACAGTTGCATCGGGTTTGGATTTTCAAACACAAATCAGGATCACAGTTTTGCATTCATTATTCTAAACACAGAGGGTATTTTTTGGATTAAGGTCTGCAGAATATAATTTTACAAGTACAAACATTTCGCATAGTGCCGACTGACCATGGCTACAGACAAAGCACTATAAAATGTTTAAAGATCATAGGCACACCCAAAGAAAAAAAAAATGAGGCCCAACTGTGCCTGCAACTTTCCAACAAGCTAAATAACATACCAATAGCAACATCTGATGTACACAGGTGAAACTGACATAGCACAAAAAAGGCTGTCTACTGGTTGCAACATTCTTTAAAAGTATCCAAATCGCCCCTAGGCCTTAGTGAAGAAACACAGTCCGCGGATAGAATATGCTGCTCTTCATATCTTAGCCAAATTTGGGGCTACGCGTGGCGCTCGCAAGCAAAGTGCAAGGTCGCCTTTTTCTCAAACACTCTCTTTTTAACAGAAGCCTTCTCCTCACTCGGTTCAGGATGCTATATTTCGTCAAATAGCAGATTACCATATGAGGCTGCTATAGACGAACAGCTGACATCAATTAAGAAGGGTGTTTGAATCAGTGCACTTCTTCCTACTGTTACTGAGTATATTTATTGATGCAGCCTAATAAACAGGCTGAAATAAGCAAAAATGTGCATTCGAATTTCTATAAGACTTACGTACTTCCCCAAGAAGCTGACTATCGCCTGCTCACACTCGGCCACAGCTGCTCGCGTAGGAAGGAAACTTTAGCACCACTCAGCTTATCGGTGTTGTAGCCATTGGGTCTCACTAATTTCAATTAGTTTCGAAGCATAGTCTGCCTGGCAGACTATGCTTCGTATTGAGTTATTGACAGTGCTTCAAAATGAGCAAGTTGGATGTGGCTACTATCAGTTGGTCAAGCTGGTGCAGGACAAATCGGGTATGCACCACGCAGCACGGCCAGACTGGAGCGTGTGAGTGCGAGCATGCATTGAAGCCCTGTCATGCACAAAGCAACCACTCCGCATGCGCACTACAGTTGCCTGTAGCTGTGGTCTGCCACGTAGAATAGACACTGTGGCTGCTGCAGGGTGTCGCGACAGAGTCCACTCACTGGGCACAATGCAGCTCACTGAGGACAACCGTGTTTGGTGTGTTGTAGGCGCCAAAATCAGAAACAGTGGAGTCTACGCTACCATATAAAATCAAATCTGAAGCGTGAACCCTGGTGACGTTCAGTAGGCGGAGCCTTGCTCCGCCGTAGCATTTGCAGTGCTAGGCATTGAAGAAGGAGCAGGGCAACTACAAAGGGGATCATAGGCAACCTTTGATTGCCAATAACTCTGCTTCCATGAACACAGTCAAGTACTTTTCATTGCGGCAAAGTATTTCTGAAATAGTCTATTTTACCTTTAAATGCATTTCTCAAGCTTCGATAAAAAGTGGTTCAGAGCCACTTTATTAAAAAAAAAAAAAAACTTCCTTGCAGCCGAAATTACAGGGGCTGTGCTATTTTTAAAATTCTTTACTTCAAGCCAAAATTTGTGTCTGAGGACTGTAAACCAGTTGCGGGCCAGAAAATACCAGTTGCTGTTGGCTAGGATCTATGCCTTCAGCTTGACCTACTATCTGCCTTCGTTGTCTCTTCAAACACTCAGTTTAGACAGGAGTTACAACCGCATCAACAGTGTGCCCACTCACCAAGGTCTCTCCATTCGAGACGTGGTGCTTCAAGTCTGCCACCGAGCTGAGCAGGAACGGTATCCGCACCGACAGGACCTGCGTGCCCCAAGCCTCTGAGTGAACAAACTGGATTTAACAATTGATTTGTGCAGTACAGTTAGCGTGCCCGTCTAAGGTTCACATTAGTAAAGCCTTACTGTTAACAGTATCAGTGCATGCACAGAACTTGCATTTGCCTTTGCAGGCAAGTAAAGGACTGACGAACACACTCACATCATTCAAGGCGTCCTGAGCTAGCATCCGGAAGCAGAGAATGACACCGACGATGGTCATCCGCTGGAGAACACTGTCCACATCTGCAGCAAACCAGTGATTTCATTGCAATGGGGTGGGGGGGGGGGGGGGAGAAGAAACAGTGCAGCAAGACCTGCTGTACCTGCAATGACTCTCACCACTTGCGAACACGTAAACCTCCTACAAAGTCTGCAATAAATTTTGCCACCACAGACACAGTTTTTTTTTTTTTTACAGTAAGCTTGTCAAACTTGTTACTACTATGCGTTTCAATATTTAGCACGTTCCCTAACTGCTTTAATTAAAAATAAAAACAAAACATGACAAAAACGTTATCTGAGCAGTGTGGGAATCAATGTGATGTGAAGCATTTGTGACGACAGCACCAAGGCGACAGCTCGAAGACGATGACAACGACGACAGTACTACGATGACGGAATTTTTTTTTCTGTTTCTTTTACTCCAGTGAATAGACATTACAACCTGTTTTGTTATGACCAAGGCCCACCCTGAAGGCAGCCGCAGACAAACGTTACAATGTCGCACAGCGCCTTCGTAACATTAGCTACTACGAGGAAAGGACTGGGGAATGTGGGCTGATCCCAGAGGCAGTGCAGTCTCGCAAAGTGCCATAAAACGGAGCTTTCCACGAGGCTAGAATGGGGGAGATGCTCCCGCTTGTAACGTACACGAAAGGCAACGGTAAGCTTGTGGTCATATGGAAAGTGGCGCGCGCATATGCTCTCACTCGTGCTGTGCAACTCAACGCGTGCGCCAGTCGTGTCAAACACCTAGTTGCTGTTGGCACAAGAGAAGTATGCGTTCAAGTGTGCCCGAGTATCGGGTTGCTGCTGCGAGACAGGGTTCGAGCCCATTTTTTTAAGATGCCCGAAATTAGGTGAAACAGGAATGTACCTACCTACCTACAGAAAAGTGCCTGGAATGAGCCAAAGAATGTTTTGCATTAATAACGAGCAGCCTACAGTGGTTTGGCCGTCACAGGTGCACCTAGGCACATCAGATTTGCATCTGGATGTAACATCAGTGTGACACATGGGCGATCCGGATGTTGCACAATCGACTTCAACCAAGTTACCACTTGGTAAACAACAAGCTCCGAGTTGACCAGGCCTCTGATCCGTGCTATCTCCGGAGACAGTGGCAGCAGTGACGAAGAAGAATGGCAAAATTAACAGGACCAGATTGAAGACGTATGAGAAGAAAATAAGACAGAAGAAAGAAAGAAAGAAAGAAGGTTTGGACATTTACTGAAAACTATTGTGAAAAACAGTAAACATGTATGTACAGATGTACAGATACCGTAAAAGCCGGAATATAGGTTGAACTTTTTTTCAAAAAGCCATTGCGAAAAGTCGACCCTCGTCGTATATACCGGGCATTGACGGAAAAACTATGGAAGTCTTGCAACAATGGGCAGATGAAGTAAACAGCCGCCTTCGCCATCGCATTCAGGCTGCTTTTTCACATTTTGTTTCAAAATGAGCGGAAGCCGACGGCAATTCACCGTCGCCTTCAAGAAAAAGGCGATTGAGTGCGTGGAAGCCCACGATACGAAGCCGTGGGCTTCGTATCGTGTGACCATCGACCCGCGTGTTTGTGAGCACCTTATCATCACGGTACGGAGAAACATTTAAATAAATACTGTCACCATTGTGCAACCGGCTGAGTCGCATTTGTTTAAAGGTACGGGTGTCTTTCGGTACTTTTGCCATTGAAAAAGATTTTTGCATTTTTAGAATCGGTTAGCTGGGGGGTCGACCTATATTCCAGTTCGACCTATAGTCCGGTTTTTACTGTATCTGTGTATGTGTGCGTTACAACGTAGCATGATATGCTGAGGGACGCTTACAAAGCTATCGCTTAAAAAGATATCAACCCAAGGTTGGTTCTAAAGGTCCTTTTTTTTTAAATAAAATCAAACCGCACTATCTTTAATCTGCAGCTTAGAGGATGAACTTCTCTTTACCTGACATGATACTTAGTAGAGCAAAAACTCGAAATCAAAGATAACTGTAAGAGGCGAGAGGAAAGGTATGACGAGCGCTACACTCGTAGCACTCGTCTTTCCTTTCCTCTTGCCTCTCACTGTTATCTTTTATTTTGAATTTTTGCGTGACTAAGTATCATGTTAAGTAAACACCAACTCGCCAAGAAGAAGTTATTCTCTTATCCTGTTCCCCAAAATATTTGAAAGACCACTCACTTTAATGGGAACGCTTACAAAATTGTTGTATACGTCATCTTGTCTCGATCACCAATATAAAATTTGAGTCACATTTTGATGCACAAATGTATTTTCATTCCATTTTCCTTAAAGGCCCAGCCACGCAGAACACTGCACATGCATCTAGCTGTGTGTACGTATCATCTAAAGTAGCTCAACGTTTGTATGCAAATGATATGCACACATGTAGCACAGTGCTGTTACATCACTGCTGCAGAACCCTTTGTGTTTTGCTTTGAGAGCACTTTATCATTACCTTCATGATTTTACTTCTTCCCATTTTATTTATACAGTCAAACCTCGATATAACGAGCCTCGATTTGACGAAATTCTCAATGTAACAAACTATTTTTATTTCCACATCTTAGTTCTATTGAATTAACGAAACCTCAATATAACGAAACTCAATATAACGAAGTTTTTCACTGCAAATACAAGTTCATTATATTGAGGTTTGACTGTAATTACTAGAAGCACTACATTTTCAAATTTAGAAACATACTACGCGAAGTTTGTATATCTCACATAGTATATGTGTTTGTGTTATGTGAACAAAGCTGCATCAGCATCAGCACACCACTGCTAACTATATTCGCACTAAACCATGCAAAGTTTCACATGTTAGTACTTGACATCGAAAACTCATCTCTTAAAACGATTGCCACCAAGCACATCTAAAGCTTTGCATTCAACTACTGTTGATTTATTTGATCATGTGTTACTTTATGTACTGTACTGCAAGCGGGCGCTGTAGCACCTCATGGGCCCCAAGTGTACTATAAAAATTAAATTATGGGGCTTTATGTGCCAAAACCACGATTTGATTATGAGGCACGCCATAGTGGGGGTACTCCGGAATAATTTGGGCCACCTGAGCTTCTTTAACGTGCACCTAAATCTTAGTACATGGGGGTTTTCGCATTTCTCCCCCATCGAAATGCAGCCGTCGTGGCCGGGATTCAAGAGTACTGTAAAAAATAAACCAGTTTGAGAGAGTATTCTTGCGCTTTTGACGAGAATTGAATGTGACAAGAGAAACAGGCTTTTACGCAAACCGCTTTTGACATCAGTGGTGGCAGGGTGGCGTCCAGGTAGCAAGAACTGCAAACCTACGCTGTCCTAGCAAAGAAGAAATGCTTACATGGGCAATGCCACTAACCACCAAACTGCTTCTTCAGCCATTCCTAACAAAGCAAGAGCAGTGCATCAGCAATCTTCTAGCAGCGCAAGAAGCAATTGCAGACACAATAGAAGAAAAAAAAAAAACGAAACAAAAAACAAACAAGAAAAAGAACATTGACACAAAGAAAAAGACCAGAATAGACAAGGCCATATAGCACAAGGTTACGAACAAAGCAATAAAAAAAATGGACAGAACAAAAACGAGAGAAACATGGCGGCCTTACGCTGGGCCATCCTGGGTCCTGGCGCAGCACGTGCAGAGAGAGAGAGAAAGAGAGAGAAAGGGCAAGCAGAGAGAAACAGAGGAATAGGGAGAGGAGGAAGAAGAGAGGGGCACAAGTCAACACACCCCCTTGAGAAAGGCTGCCTTCTACATGCAATCGTTGAAAGGTTGTGTCCAGAATCAATTGCAGCTATATATGCTACCTGCAGCAATACAAGACTGAAAGAAGTAGTGATTTCGGTGAAAGGAACAGTGGTGCCACCTATGGTATGGCGAAACGTGGCCCACGGCCTGTTTTGCCATTGCAAGGACAGATGGCGTCACCGTCCCATTTCTGAGAGTATCGAAACCTTTCATCTGGCACTGCCGCAGCTGACACGTACGTTTAGTTTATTCCAGACAAAAAAGCAAGCGCTGCATCCTAAAACATGGCATTAACAAAATACACTGCAAAATGCCATCATTGTGAGAAACTCTGAGCATGAATGGGGAAACAATTTAGCTGGAGGAGCTTTCAACATCTGACACTCATTTATAAAATATTTGATAGACTTGATGTGAAGTGTGCGTGAAATGGACAGTTCAAGGTTTTTCAATGCTACTGTTGAGGCCCTACTCTCAAGTTGTTCATAAGGGCCTGTATCATTGGCCAATCATATTTGGGGATACTTTTTCACATTCGCGTGATGCAACATCTGTCATGGCATCTTATTACAGCGATGAACATGCTGTCCACTAGCTTATCCAATGACCCCGCACCGAAAACGATATCCCTCACAGCGATCAGCTGAGAATACAGCCTTACGACTCATTGTATTCCAGACAACACAATGGTCCCAGCATGAACCTATTACTGAAATACTCAATACCTCTGAGAACACCCTGCAAATGGTCAAATAGCACCTCCATTAAACTCCAAGCGACCCGACAGCCATACACACTATAAGTTAGCTTGAGCAAGTGATTTCTCTGGACTGAGGCCAATGCCAGAGCGCATTAAAAATTTTACCACACAGTAAGAGTGATTTCAGTTTTGGTAGAGTCAGTTCTCAAGGCGAAAGCAGTGAATGACCTAGGGTTCTCATGAGGAATATGCAATGTAATGCTGCACGAAGGTGAACATGCTCATGGTTGAAAACCGTGAGACAAAATGAGCTGGTCACGTTTGACAAACAGCAGAGCTAACTTGACGAGGATGAAGAAGAACAGAGGTTTCATAAGTGCAGAACCTTGCTCCTTCATCGTCGTCTAGTTGGTACTGCTGTTTGTCAGGTATGTACTTCCACCAACTCGGCCAAGTTTTCCTACTATTGCAAAATGGGATGAAGAAGGGATATAGGCAGTGTGCAGATTATCAAGTAGCATATAATCACACAAAAAGGCAATACAGTAAAATCTCATTACTACAAACACCCCATTAACGAACTTTTCAGATTTACGAATTTTCAAATCCCTGCTGACTTCTTATAGTTTCAATGTAAAGATATTTCAGTACTACGAACTTCAGAATACCAAACTTTTCAGATAACGATCGTTATTCAGTTTCTTGTCATGTTCACAACACCTCAGTACTACGAACTCATATTCCAAAATCTGGGATTCTTAGATTTCCGTGTATAGAGTCACTGGCAGCCGAAACAGGAGGCTAGCAGATGACAAGGCGCAGAAAGCGAACACCGCGACGCACAGGGTCGGAAAACATGAGATGGTGCCTGAGGAAGGAAAAAAAAAAAAAACTGAACAAGAAAAAAAAAAAAAATACGCTGGCACGCAGCATCGGCACGTCGGAAAGCGGGGCGGCCGCCTATCGAAAGGCCAATCGCCCACAATAATCACTCCACGAGTTCCGAAAAAGGCTCAAAGGCAGCGCGACGATCACACGAATTGGTGACAGCGGCATGTCACAAGGGAAGCAGCTGTCGCCCCCCGATACAGGTTCTCTCGTGCACAACTTTTCCGTACCACCCAACCCTCAGATGACACGCCGGCACGTGTTGCAATGGATCCGTCCCTGGTTTGGGACGGTACCCTTGCGCTCCACAGCAGCGCAGTGTGCCCTAAGGCAATGCCGAAGGCCCCACGTGGACGGATATTCCAACAGCGCAGCTCAGTAGAGCAGCGGGACCAGCGGGACCAGAAGGTGCGCATCAGGTCGGGCATCACCGCATAATAGCTCTCCACTCGCGCTTTTTTGTTCCAAGGCAGGGTAACAGTGTGTCAGCTGAACAGTCAGGCGAGCTGTTCTTTCTGAGAAGATCCCGAAGTGGCGATTGTCATGCGCAGGACCGTTCGAACACTAGCTTAAGCGACGACTCATCAGATTTTGCGAGCGCATGTTCCGGCCAGACAAGTGTCACCTAGCAATAGAGGCGCTTCTCTTCCTTATTTCGCCCTTGTTTCCGTGCGCCTCTTTTGCGCTTTTTGCAGCCATAGTAGCTACGCGTGCGGAGAAATGTAACCTCCGTCATAGCCTCCTATATTCCTCCATACTCGCAAGGTTGCAACACGATCACACTTTATACTTTCCGGGCAGTGTCATTTACGCGCGCTTGCGCTTTAATATAGTTAAGGTGTCCGCCTCGAGCCAGACAGTTGCGGTTTCCACGGCAAGGATTGTGAAAATAAAAAAAAAAAAACAAGAAACATTGCACTTTGGAGGCAACATGGAGCTTCCTTTTTGTCGGTAGTTTTCTCGGCATCAGTGTCTGTTTTGAGCGCGTCACTCTTATTACACGGTGCTTCGGTGGTGCGTGGTGCCGAAATCTATGGAAAACTGCCAACAGCGCGGGCCGAGAGCCAACAGCAACGTCTTCGTGGATAGCTCATATAGTGACAACTTATGAACTGATAAGTTAATGGGCGGAATGTTTAATTTTGGGGCTTTCACTATAACGACTTTACAGAATAACGAACCATCTACCGCGGTCCCCTGAAGTTCGTTATATCGAGATTTCACTGTAATGCATTTACAAGACGTTTGCATGCTCAGACATCCCGACAGAACCATGTACACATGGAAACAAAATAATTATAGGAGTTTTGCTCTTAACAGATAGCTTAACAATAGTGTTCGCAAGTAAATGTAAACTGCTTTTGCATGTAAAGAGAAATAGTATATATTTTTTTGCATGCCCATGCTATATATGCTGCTGGGTCTCTGTGGAATGTGTACGTTATTCAGAGATCTTAACATACGTAATCTTTACATACTATAAGAGATACCATTGTAGAACATGGCAGCAAATGTGGCTCCCGGTGCAGTGCAAATTGTCCCAATGGCTGAACTCTCGCTATCACTGATCGCCAATAAATGGTGAATTAATCTTTCAGTTGCCTTCGACTCACCCGAACGAACACCTGATTTCTGAGATCGTTGGGCGAATCTGGCATCCATAGACCTTAGGAGGTGGGTGGACATAGAAATGGCAGGAGGTATAGTAATGGGCTGTTTTGGCTTGAACTGGTTTGAATTGATACATCTGGTGGTGCCCTGTCTCCTGACATTTTCTTCATGTTTGCATTTCCACACGTTAAACTAAAAGTCTTTACGGGACGCTAACAGTACAACCCTGTAAAACGCTCGTGTTTACCATAGGTGAGGCACTGAATGCTATTCTAAAACTGCCTAATGTTTGAACTGTTTCACAGCTTTAGGCTCATTGATACATGTGTAAGAAAACCCTCCATAATGCTCCATTAAGATAAGAGAGAAGTGTTGCTGTCTGCCATATAATCCCATCATTCGAATAGGTACATGATTTTGTAGGTATGTTTAGGCATTCACAAAACGTGCATGTACACTATTTATTGCCGATCTGTCTGATGAAATGCCGTTAGACAATCATCACAGTGTGCACCCCCTTGAGCATTTTGTAGCTTTCTTTCAAGCACGCAAGGTTACAAACGCACCCACAGTTCAGTTCTTGTGAATAGTTCGTGTCGAAAAAGAAGAAAAAAAAAGAGAAAAGAAACAGATCATCGTGAACAAGGGGGTCCTTAAGAAAAAGTCTGCGTATACTTTTTCTCTAGGAGAGTCAAAGCTGAAGGACTCAGGGGAACATCAACTTATATCCAGCATCATCCTACACAGGCCAATACTAAAATAACAGTATAATAAGCGCCAAGGCTCAGCTGCAGAAAGTAATGACTGCTAGCAGCCAACAAGCACACAACCACAGCCAGACAGCCTGAAATTCCAGTCTCGGGAATGCAACGTTGGCCATACCATGTCATAATGCCAAAAACTGCGAAACACTTAGAGAAAGAGGCAGCAGGCCAGTCTAGCCAACAAAACATATAAGTCACTGGTGGATACTGACTTTGCAGCTTCTTGAAAAGCTCCCGCATCTGTTCAGGCTTGTCGTAGTTGGAACGCAGCTCGATGAGAATCTCCCGATTCTGGAGCACAATTTTCTGAAACAAGTGATGGGAAAGTAGAGGAAAACGTACGCAAGTCAAAATGTGGTGTTTAACGTTCCAAAAGCAACATGCTGGCTATGGGGACGCCTGCAGTGGATGGCTGCGGATTGATTTTGACCTCCTAAGATTCAACGTGCACATAAACCTAAGCACATGAGTGTTTCTGCATTCTGCAACCATCAGAATGTGGCCATTACGGCTGGGAATTGAATGCATGACCTCGTATTACGCAACAGAATGACAAAGTCACTGAGCAAATGTGATGGGCGGCAAAACAGTGCGTCAAAAACCTTTTTTTTTAATAATCTTTTTCTCTTAAATTACGAGGACATAGCATGCTTTTGTATTTCTTCAATGTTAACAGATACAGTTGAATCCCGTTAAATCGGCCCTTGTGGGACGGTAAGATACCGTTCAATTACCCAAAAGGTCTGTCAATTAACAACCGCGACAGAATCAATGAGTTCAAATCTTTATCAAGATCCAGAAAGAGATGTGAAAAAAATATTTTTTCTGGACGTTAACGAACAGCACTGTGTATACAGTTAATGGCTCATTTTTCGTACTCGTTAGGAGCCCAAGGAGGTTTAAGAAAAACATTGCTTGAGTGGCAGCTCCTGCTGTTTCTTATCTGCACAGGTGAAGCCAGAGTTTGCCTATACTAAGAGGGCCACGACAGCCGAAATACGCTCACAGCTCATTCCATTTTGCTGAGTTATTGTAATTGTTAGTCTAATTGGAAAAATAAAAGCTTGTGGGTTCAGGCTAAAATGTTAACTTTGGCTGCGTATTAATATCATGATGCACCATAAAGCTTGACAAGACCTTTAGGCCTCCTTCTCAAACCAATGACAGAAAGAGAGACATTGAGCAATATCTGTATGACAAAAATTAACCATTCAAGATGGCACTGAGCAGGAAGAAAGTGCTTCGTACAATCCCCACTATTCGCTAACGTTTTTTCGTGCCTATGGTAAGATGGCGGCAGCCCGGCTTCACCTTTAAGGTGTCGTCTCCACTCCAGCATTTTTTTAAAACCTCCTTGTAGGAGCCGCAAAAAGAACCGAAACATAGGGCAGTCCAAAAAAATGAATGCATGCCTTTTACTGCCCCCAAAGAATAAAATCACCACAGGCATGTCCGAAATAGCGCTGAATATCTGCCAGTACACTTATAAGGCATATCGGTGCTTGTATTGTGACAGGAGATGGCGGGTGGACGCATGTATAATTAAGGAATACACACTGCGTCATGTGACAGTGTCCCCTTTCCACACTTGGTATGCTTCACCGCGTAACACCACTGTATTGTGGTAAAGTTGACTTTTGCAAGCTGGCATTATGCAACGCGTCGTGCTTTCCGAGCTTCGAAGCCATCGGCGAGAATCAAAAAGGCAAAGTCAGCACCACTGTGACAGCAGAAATTGTTTCAGTGAAAAAAACGGCATCGAAAAAATGGAAGCTTGGTAGCGAACGTTGAAGAAGATAGGCTTAGTGTTGCTGCGGTGGTGGCTACAGCTGCCAGCGGATCAGCGTGCGAGAACACCGGTTCGCGGCTGCAAGATAATCAAGATGGCGGTGGTGGCGGCTTCAACTAATGCCATTTCGGAGCTGCGGTCACGGGGAAAGGTCCGGAAAATCAGAAAGAATCGGTCCGAAATTTCAGACATTCTTATCTATTTGCTTTAGGGCCACGTGGCGGTGCCGCAAAGGCGTCCAAATTATCGGACATGTCCGAAAAATGGGTCTCACGGACTGTTATTGCCTGTGACTGCATGCTGAAAAGACGAAGCACACTGCCAAATATGGGAGCGAGACAGTATACAATACAGACAGGGATGGCTTCACGGGCAGAAGGAGCGTCAACCACTAAAAGATTAAAAAAAAAGAACAGCCACGTGCCTGGAGAAGCAGCAGACGACATGTGAAAATGGCTGAATTTGTGTTTTCAAGCTTTTAGGGGCGCCAATGGGGGTCGAATTACCTGCATCGGTGTGCTTTTGTAACTGAACTAAACGAATTCTTCTTCAATAGCCCACCAATGCACGGTTTTCCGTCGGGACTTACCAGTACGTTCGAACTAAGCAAAAATTCGAATTAACCGAGGTTGAATTAACGCGAGTCGATTGTACTAGTATTATTGGGGACCAATTTCACACAGACACACTTTTAACTTAGACACACAATGCAACAGCAGACAAATTAGGTTGACGCCCTTGAAATGATACGACATACAACATGAGAATGATTGAAATTGAATCTTTGTGGCCGATCGCCGATCTCACCTTCAGCTCTGCGACCTGACTGGCAATGTGCCACATGAGACTTTCATTGAGGAACTTCATGCCATAGGGCCCGATCAGCTCGGCCAGCGAGCGCAACTCTGAAAGAACAAAAAGAGGATTCAACAGGTTTATTATTTGCACACTCAAATTCCCAAATACAGTCGAATCTCATTACAACGAAGTCGCATCTAACATGAAAACACGAGGGGCGATACAAAATGTTTGGCAAACTTGGCTATAACCAAAGTTGGACACTGGTCTCTATTCATCTTTTGCTCAGCTCATCTTTTCAACCAATGTTGCAGTATCAAGACTTCCAATGCCATTGTTGTTCTGCATAAACCAGCCAAGCATGGAGAAATGAGTTGCACCAAGCAAATTCACAGTAGAGTGGTGAATGTGTATCGTGGTGAATGTCTTTCACATGCTACAAAACCTCATTGGTTCAACAAGTTTCGGCACGGTGCCGGAATGAAAGATGACACGAGGTCCCACCGCTACAGCTGATTTGACCACTCAGTCTGGGTCGAGATACTTATGAACAATTGTCGCATTACGGTGCCCAAAATTGCCATCGAATGAATCATTCAAACACAATCATTCATGGCATTTTCGGCATGTCGAAGGTCTTGGCATGTTGGGTGCTACGAAACCTCTCTACGGAAGGTCGACACCACTGGCTGAATTCATCAAGGGAAGTTTTGAGCCTCTATAATGGTGTCACAGATGTTCTTGCCTGCCTTGTGACTGGGTATGAGATGCAGCTTTACCAGCGGGAACCAGAAACAAAGCAACAGCCTATGCAGTGTAGGCATTTGGGGTTGCCCCCTCCCAAGAAATTAAAAATCCGACACTTGAGAAAATTGATGGTGACCATTTTCTAGGATGCAAGGGCAATCCTGCTGATTGACTACTTAAAAGATAGCAGGTGAGTAACAAGAAAATGTTATGCCAATGTTCTTTGAAAACTGTGTGCGGCCATCGTAAAAAATAAGAAACTTTCAAATATGAATGAATGAGTCTCCAAAGGCTCACAAATGTAGGCGTTTTTAATGCCGAAATGAAAAAAAAATATCGAAAAAAAAAATGTCTTCATTACTGTTTGCTGAAAATGATGCACAACTCGGAATGTGCAGCTCCTCACCCTGACCTCCCAAATTAGGTGCCGCTCGTAGCAAGCTGAAGAATCTCAGAAGCGACAGTCCTAAATTTACGTCATATCCACTGACCACCAGATACACATGTCGTCTGCTTAGGTCTATTCAAAGGCTGCTAATAAGAAAGTTAGACAATTAGCAGCCCTGAATCGTTGCCAAGATTGCTTCTGTACTATATACTGTTCATTTGTTATCAATTTAACCAAAGCAAAATTTCATTGCAGTTGGCGTTTAGAGGAGTTTTGTAATGCGCCAGGAAAAGCTTGTAGAGCGGTACTAATAGCATCACCTCGACGTGGAGATTTTGTGTACTTCATAGACATGATGTCAAAGAGTAATGCTATGATCATTGGTTAAAAAATGTAATGTGCTATTTACGTTTGAACGACACTGCGACTGACAAAAAAAGCTACAGCATTATGTTTTACAACCATTTTAGGTATCGCACAGCCACAGGAAAGTGTTGCAACCATGGGAATGCCCACAACAGTCTGAGTGCGCTTGGCAACCGCAAGCCTACTGCTGTCACCACATCACGTCATAGGCGAGTGAAGTGTCGCATCTAGAGCTGCGAAAATTCTAGTGGAGGGCAACTCTCATTTTGCTTGTAAAGTGGAATCTCGTTGATACGATTCTGCATAACACATTTTTCAGGATAATACGTTTCTTGTTCTTCTCCCCGCCAATGTCTTACAGGGGCAATGTATTTCGGATAAAACGATTTTCAGATGATACGTTTTTATGTTCCGGTTCCCCTGAAGATCGTATCAACGAGATTCCACTGTATTTTGAATTTTCCCTGATCGATAGATAATGTGAGCTTCTGTGGGGCAACATTCGTAATTCCATTTGCTCAGTGTTCTATGACATGCCGAGAATAGATCTAGAGCAAATATGGCGACCCCCCCAAAAAAAAGCATTGCAAGGGACACTTTAAGCGCCGTCAACAGAGGTACCTCACCCTGGACGTCGGAGAACTCCTCTGCAGTGAAAGGCACCTGCTGTCCGTCATGCACAAGGTTGACAAAGGCTCGGTGCAATGGAGAGTAGCACATATGGCCTGCTGTCACCTTGCGCAGAAGAACCTCCAGGTACCTGTGAGCATCAAAGTGGACAAAAAGAAACGTAATCTGCAGCTTGCGGGGTTTCGAGTGCTCGCAATAGTTGTGTGATGCCATTCTCTTGCGTTGTGTTTCCGAGAGCTCCATGTTCCTCGCCTGCGTGCATGGATGAGATGACAGTGAGTCGTAAAACACTGTCACTCGGCTGTCATCCCGCCCACGGGAAGGTCGACGAGCTTCTCCGATGGGCTGACTTTCTGGTGGGATTCGGGCCTTACTTGCATGCATTCTGGGTGCGTGCGCGCAAGATGGGGCCTGAGGAGGCCACACCCAAGCGTCGGAAAGTGTACACGTGTTTCTCCCTGCTGACAGCGGCCCCTTTGTCCACCACCGGCTGATGGTTACTTCGGCTCATTGGGGTCCTGGCACTCTTCCGTTGTCTCAATGCACTCTTCCGTCGTCTCAGTGTCCTGAGGCAGCACCGTCCGATGGTGCCCCCGTCTGTTACTATGTTTGTCTCTCTTTCTATTTTCTCTGCTGTGGGAGCGCCATGCTTTTGTGTAACAATTACGTTCAGATTCAGTTGTGTTGTTAAACTTGCCTTGTATCGAACCTCCAGCTTATAAATGTCACATTGTTTCTTTCCGTGAGCTTTGCCTAGAGTCACCCTTGCTACATGCGTGGTCTCGCCATCCCCAAGCTGGGACTGGCATGGCACCGGCATGCAGCGGTGTGTCGGCACACGGAGTGGCCGGAGCAGCTAGGCGCTCCGGCCAAAAGTTTGGCATCTGTCCCTTTTCTAGTAATCAACCTTTGAGCATGGAATTAAGAAAAATGTAGTTTTCAAAGGATACCTTATTGTAGTGTTGTGCAAATACTCGAATATCAATGAATCGAATCCAATAGTGAATGTTTGAATAATTCAATTTGTGAATCAAACATTTGGTATATGTGGTGAAGGGATAAGCCGTGCTGGATCTAGCACGTGCCACGGAGCCCCCTCATGCTCGATGCCGCTGCAAACGAGCGCCTCACTTTGTTGTTTTCAGCGTTAAGTGAGAGCTGCAGTGCACCCCAAATGGGCCACCCCATCCTGGCTGACGCGGTCAGGGACTTTGGTTCTGTGAGCGCCTCTGTCTTACGCGCTTCCCCGACATCAGCCCGATAGAGGGATCGCACACACAACATCAAAAAGACGAAATTCGCAAAACAGCGCAGCATTGGCCAGGGCCGCCTACATTGGTACAATGTTCGTCAAGGTCAACAGAGACAATCCAAATGATAGTGTGACGCAGAACGGCAAAGACAGCTGCATGCATTTCAGAAAGTGTGAAAGCATGTGCGATGATAGAGCAGATTGGTCGCCAAAAGGCGTGTGCGACGACGGACTTAACACTGTTTCAACAGCTGTCAATCGAATCCGTATGGATGGTTTCGGGACCGATCATCGATGACCACTCGTACGAAGATATTAGTTGCAAGCATTCCGCAATGCCTTGCAGCTCTTTACCAGATAGGTAGCAACAAATTTTTGTCACGGCTACACTACCTAGGCCATTAGGCCTAATCGACACTGCTTCGTCGGGTGTTGATCACTAAAGTTACGGTATGGTGCCGAATTGACACGAATTTATTCGCAGCAGCCGCGTGACACTCGGAAACCCAACAACCACCTTGCAAAGGAAAGCGAGTACCGTAAAAACCGGACTATAGGTCGATCCGGAATATAGGTCGACCCCCCCAAATAACCAATTCTAAAAATAAAAAAAAAATCTTTTTCAATGGCAAAAGTACCGAAAGACACCCTTACCTTTAAACAAATGCGACTCAGCTGGTTGCACAATGGTGACAGTATTTATTTAAATGCTGCTCCGTGCCGTGATGATAAGGTGCTGACAAACACGCGGGTCGATGGTCGCATGATACGAAGCCCACGGAGGGCTTCCGCGTACTCAATCGCCTTTTTCTTAAAGGCGACGGTGAATTGCCGTCGCCTTCCGCTCATTTTGAAACGAAATGTGAAAAAGCAGCCAGAATGCGATGGCGAAGGCGGCTGTTTACTTCATCTGCCCATTGTTGCAAGACTTCCGTAGTTTTTCCACTAATGTCCGGTATATAAGACGAGGGTCGACTTTTCGCAATGGTTTTGTGAAAAAAAGTTCGACCTATATTCCGGTTTTTACGGTATATGGTATGGCAACAAAGTAAGTTGTTCAGGGGTGGCCACCATCTCGGCGACACACTCTACGATGGCCTCTTGTTCTTGATGCCATTCGTAGGCGCACATCGGGTCTCTTTTTGCGGCTTCAAGCAGCCCGTTACAAGACTAGCTTTTTCGATTTACATGGCAGGTGCAAAAGTATCGCATGACTATTGCGCTAACTGCCAAGCTGCATACATTTATGCGGGTGGCGGATGGACGAGGAGGGTAGAAAGGGGGGAGCCCCCGCTCCGTTGTCAAGCGACCGTGGTCAACCAGCACAGCACCAATGATGGCTACGCGCAGAGTGGTGATCGAGTCATGTGATGTGAGGTCTGCGCTTTTGTTTGTCTTGCAGATTGGCCTTTTGATAACCCACCTGCCATGAAGATGAGAAAGTCCTGTATTTTGGAATAAAACTGGAAAGCAATACCTTGGTGCAATAAAATTGTTTAAAAGACAGGTACACCAAAAACCGCACTGATATTCAGTAGAACAAAGCATCACAAATTTTTTAGCTTCTGAGGGAAAGAAAGGCACTGAATTCTATTCAACAGACTATCTATCGATAAAATATTTTCCTGACCTTCATATATACTAGAACTGAGCTATAACCAGAGCTGGCATACTAATTTGGCATTATTCCCTTTACTAAGGGTAGACCATACTATATATCTTGACTTCCATATACCAAAGTTACTGATAGCTTGCTACATTCTTGTTATGCAATGCTAAAAGGCTCGCGAGCATGTGCATCACCACGTTTTCTAGGCCAAAATGTGTAAGCATTAAACTTTGTGATAAATTTTCCGGTATTCAACATTCAATTTGATATTCAGCTTTTTCTTGTTGATTCGAAATGTACTGTCAAACCTCGATATAACGAGCACGGATAAAATGAATTATCGGATATAAGGAAGTAAAGATAAAAATTCTCGCCAGTATTAGTATGTAGCGAATATTGGATATAACGAATGTATTTTCGTGTCAGATAAGACTTCGTTATAACGAGGTCCAACTGTATTCAGTATTTGCACACCCGTACTTTATTAGTATAAACTGATATTGTTTCTCCTCAGTGCCCCTATATAGAGGACCTGAGTAACTGACGAGCACATCTGAAAATTTAGATAAGAGTGGAGGTTTGAGGTGGTGAAACTGGTGCAAGAGGCTCACCAGTTGGTGTAGAGGGTGGCGATGGTCTTGTCACCGTGGCTGTCTTGTGGTTGCGTCTGCTGCAGCAGGACGTTGTTGAACACCCGCGTCACGTCTACGTGCACTGGGGTGGGTAAGAATGTGAAAGAGAAAGAAGAAGTCGTAAATATTCATGATCAAACACAATTGCAAGTCAGAATGTTAAACTTAAATTGGCTGTGTAATGTAATAAGCAGGCTCGAGCAAATATTAAAGATGTTTTAAATATTTTACTAAATACTATGCTATTTGGTATTCGCTTCGACTCGAATTTCAGTATTTGTGATTTTAGAAGTATTTGGAAAGATCAAATAAATATAAATTCGAAGTAGTACGATTGATATTTTCAGGGTTGGTGAGCAAGTCGCACTGCCATTGACACAGCCCCAAGGCAAGCCAAAGTCGAAACATTCATTTCCAGTGGCCAAACAATTTTGCCGACCTGCCCAATGATAAAACACCTCCGCAGCCATAGAAGAAGTTTCTCCCTCCATTCCTTTTCATGCTCTCTATTGAACCAATTTGTAATGGCGACTGAAGCTTTAAACATGATCCGTGTGTACAATGTCTCAAAAATGGTGGCATGAAGAAAGCATGTATTTCCACTTGTGTTGGTGAGGTGCCAATTCTCAGCTTTCCGAGATCTACACAGTCGCTCCGACTTCACTCCGACTGGGCACCAAACCGCAACTTTGGTCGTCAACACCTCGTGAAACAGTACTGGCGTGCTGGTTAGGCCTAACAGCCAAGGCAAAAGGACGTAACAAAACTGCCGTTGGCGGGCGTGGTGGAGGGTGGCAAATTGTTGCCAGAAGTTTGCCACTGTGCTGATATGTTCGTATGAGAGGCTTTTCGGTGATTGTGCCCAAGATAGGGCGCACATACGTTCAGGATCGCGGGTGACCAGACAACAACCACAGCGAGCACGCCTACCACATTTGTGAGCTTACTGTATGGAAGGTGTGAAGCTCACGTGTAGGCAGAAAATGTTGAGCAGAATCTGCGCAACACAGTGTAAAATGTGGGCATCATGCAGTCAAGATAGCACACGACATCTGCACTACATGGCATCACAACGACTTGCGACAGGCAAATGTGAAATGCCCCTGCGGCCTTGACTCTCGGGAAATTTTGAGTAGACTGAACCGCAACACCGAGCAAAAATTCGTAAACAAAATTTATGTACCGCTGGCACTCTAAATAAACATTAAACAACTTGCGTTTTCTTATGAAAATGTCTGCATACCTGCATTTTATTTTAATATAAACTGTTTCCTAAGGTTAAACTTTCCACCTTTGCAGGTATTGCACACCCTGCTCCCCCAATGTTCTTTTTTTAATATTTGTCAACTTCTCGTCGTTTGGGCAAAGTTTTATGCAAATCTCAACTACAGTGTTGAGTGCTTATGACGTAAGTCGCCGGAGTTGTGAATACCCGCACTATAACCAAAACAATGATTTTCAAGGCCTGCACATATGCAAAACATGTAGACCAAGCAGCTGCGCATATCAGAGAAGCTAAATCATGCAATACGGCTTCATCCTCCTGCACGCCGATGGAACGACGCAAGACGTCCAACGCGTCCATCGCCTCTCTCGTGGCAGGCACGGCAAACAGCGTATCTGCCTCTGATGCACCTTCTTCGACACCGCGATCTTGCATGGTTTTAACAAGTGCTGCATCTGACATTTCTTCAGTACACACGGTGCCATTGTCAGCATACAAAAATACACCAAGTTCCAACGTCATCGGGGACTCCTCCATTCGCACATAGTGCATCCCACACTTTGGTGACATCAAGTAGGTTTTCAGGCTCCTCTTCGTCGTCGCAGATTCCAGTTTGAATGACCTTTATTTGGGCCTTGGCAAAGCAATCTGACACCGTCTGGGTTCCAAATTCCTGCCACGACGCAGCAAGCATCTCGATTGCTTATATATGTTTATCTTCGTTTGCCGTTTAAAACGGATGTCCAGAAGGATCTTATCTATCACCCGACAACGGTAGCAGCATTTGAAGCTGTTGATTTCTTTGTCCAATGGCTGTATCAGGGATGTGCAATTGGGAGGAAAATGTACCAACTCGATGTTTGACAGCTGAAGGCCGTCGACGTGGTGCGCGGAGCAGTTGTCGAGCAGCAAGGAGATTTGGTGGCCTCGAGCCTTGACGTCTTTGTTAAACTCTTTCAACCAGTCGAAAAAGACCGCCCGCGACATCCACGCTTTAGAATTGGCCACATATTTAACTCGAATTCCCTTCGTTCCCTTGAAGCATCTGGGCAGGAAACTTTACAGGATCACTAACGAGATTCATTTGTCATTGCCATCGCTGTTGGTGCAAAGCAAAACCATCACGCGGAGTTTGCTTTGCTGGCCTCCGCGGCAGTCTTCTCCTTTAAGCGCCAGCATGCGATTTGGCAACATCTGATAAAACAGAGCAATCTCATCTGCGTTGTAGATGTCAGCTACCTCGCAGTGGCTCAAAATGCCAGGCAGCTCGGCCACCCACCATGCAGAAGCGTCACTGTCGGCAGAGGCAGACTCGCCGCTAATGATTTCCCCGACAACTCCGTTTCGGCTCTTAAATCCTTGCTTTTTGCTGCAAGATCGCACCACTTATGGGCACGTTTCGTGCCTGTGTGTCCAAAAACCACGTAAACACCGCTTTGTCCACGTCGGCATAAGTCGACAACTTCATCCTTTTTTGCTTCAAACTTGTACCCGACTCCACTGCACTGCAAATGCTATCTTTTGCATTCAAGATAGTTGACAGGGCGCTGGCTGGGATGTTGAAGCGGGCAGCAACATTCTTCATCTTCTCGTCCTCGGCAACCACATTCACAATTGAAAGCTTGACCTCGAAAGATGAAACTTTGCGCTTCCTCGCCGAACTCATGGTTGAAGCGAACATACACCGTGATAAACGTGCGATACACTGCTGAAGTAACACTCGCGTCGCCGTCGCGTCCGCTCTCACATTCACACACCTGCCACCATGCCACACCAACACGCATAAGCCTAAAAAAACTGAAACACAGGAAGGCACGGTAGTGACACCTGGTGTCATGATGCAGAGGCTATCCACTTGTCACAGAGCGGCACTAGGGGAGCTAGTGAATTTCATCATCATCATCGCGGCACACTGGATCGATTGCTCTGGCTTGCTGCGATTGCATGCGTTCCTGTCATGATCGACCGCTTGCCTTATTTATCAATTGCAAATGTTATACTTACCCGAATTTTCAGTAGAGTGACTGCTCAAGATAATAAATGATGAGCGTCAAAAATTTGTTACATCAAGGTCAATTGCCACAATGCCTTCGTTACTAGGGTCAGAAATACATGGGCTTCTATGGGGGTGGCGTTGGAGAATAAAAAAATTTCGTTAAATTTTCGTTAAAATTTCGTTAAAGGAGTTCGTTACGTAGAGGTTCGTTGCATCCAGGTTTAACTGTATTACTATTCAATTCAAATTCCCTCCAAACCAAAAAATTGTTATTTGCACAAGCCTACGAAACAGAAAACAGCCTAAAAGGTAACTGAAACAGTTAAGAATTGTAGCGATTTGGGCCTGTTGGTTGTACATCGGAAATAGTTTGAAGCGCAAAAAACACAGACACAAAAGAGCACATGAGACACAGACGAGCGCTCGTCTGTGTCTCATGTGCTCTTTTGTGTCTATGTCTTTTGCGCTTCAAACTATTTCCTCCTGAAACAGTTAAAACTCTGTTGTGATGCCAGTTGTTGACATGCTGTTACTATTTTCATGGAAATAGAGTCGAGTTCCGTTAATTCAACCCTGATGGGACTGACGAAATTGATAGAACTATCTAGCATGTTGAATTAAATTAGATACAGAAAAAGCACCAGAACAGACTGCTCAGGGGGGGGGGGGATAAAAAGCTTACCATCACTGACTGCAACGCTACCATGTACGGCGGTAGCATTGCAACATGAAATATTGACTGTGCAATCACATTCATGAATGCAAAAAACAAAAAAAAGGACACATCAAAGAACGAAAAGCCCAAGAAAATGCAGTGCATCAAGCGAGCAAAGAAATTAGCAAGAAACTAGGCAAGCACCAATCTGCTGGTTGTACCGGTTGGCGCCAGCACTCGGTTAACTGCGAAATCTGAGATTTTTGAGAACTGTTCAAGTGCAAAGAAAGCACTGACAAAAAGTTTGTGCCTTTTTTCGTCTGTGTTTTCCTTGCATTTGAACAGTTCTTAAAACATGGAATACCAACATACCCACACTGCCACACTGCAGTAATCTGTGAAGGAAAGAAGCAGCTCCACCCACCATGGTTCTCGATGCCCTGCAGTACGCTCATGTAGGCCTGCACACTGGAAAGCAGCTCAGAGGGCTTGGCTATCTCGTGGCTCTCTGCATTGTACATCACCATCCCCACCAGCGCCCTGCACACAGAATGGACGTACTACCTGAAGCACACTGCCTTCATTCACCAGTGAAACAATGCAGTGAACCGAGCTTTCCCATCAATTGGCACGCTGTCCAATGTGAAGTTAATTGCAAAGAAAAAGTACAGCATGCTAATACAGAATACTCGGGCATCACGGGCAGCACTGACACCCAAAAGCACTTGCTTAAGGTCAGCATTGTGCGCCGTCTGTTCAGCTTGTATGCCCTGTGTTCTCATGCAGTACAATTATAATCATGCTGCAGTGACAAGGCCAACTGTCTAGCACCACGAGTACACCCTCACGAAAAATCAACGCTCTTGCATGCATGCATCACCTCCTGTGTCACAGGCCACAATCATGTAATACTCTAGTCCCCTTCTGTTCACACTCTTGCCTGTTTAAGCCAAAGATTTCTCCAGTATACTTCCTTTCAACCTTAGCAGAGAGGACAGTGTACTCCTTCTTTCATACATTTCTCTGTGCATTTGTGTGTTTATGTGCCTTTGTGCATTTGCTCTGTGCTTTTCTGTCTGTTCTTTGTTCATGCAAATCAATACTCTGTGTGAAACAGGCAAAGGGTTAGTGCCAAACCCTGATGCAGATCTGCACTGTTACAGATGAGATCGCAGTTTTGCCAAGGCCGACGATAGAAACCTTCATGTTACCTTTCCGGGATTGCTTTGCCAAGCTTCCTGAAGAACTTTTTTAGTGGAACACATCAGTTTCAAAGACTGACGCATCGACCCCGGTACATCCAAATGCCTTCCGTTACTTTGTACAGTGCTCAACGATATAAACACGATAATTGGAGCAGGTGGCTGCCGGAATTTGTTGCGCCACCGGTGGGCACTGCAGACACCGAGCTGATGTATCTTTGTATCACATGAAAGTGAGTGCATTTGTGATGCTTTATTCGGTCCCTCAACGACCACCCAGTGCTGACCAGTGGCACAAAAAGTAGGAGTGTGCGAATATCAACTACAGTCAACGACCAATTTTACAGACGCCTGATTTTTTGGAAATGCCTGACAATTCAGACGGCTTTGCAGCACCGCCACGTACCCCATAGAGTCAATGTGTAAGAACGTCTGAAATTTCGGATGCAAAAACCCTTCGCCTTCTGATTTTCCGGATTTCTGCCATGACCACAGGTCTGAAACGGCATTAATCAAAGCCGCCACCACCGCCATTTTGATTATCTCGCCACCTCGAATAGGCGCTCTTGCACACAGGTCCACTGGCAGCCGTAACAATCACCACGGCAACACTAGGCCTATCTGCTTTGATGTTCGCTACCAAGCTTCTTGCTGTTCGGTGTCGTGTTTTTCATTAAAACAATTCGCTGCTGTCAGTAATGGCGCTGACTCCGCCTTTGTAATCTTCGCCAATGGCTTCGAAGTTCGAAAAACACGACGCGTTGTATAGTGCCGGTTCCCAAAAGTCAGCTTCGCCCCAATACAGCAGTGTTACGCGGTGAAGCATACCAAGAGTGGGAAGGGGCAGTTGTCCCGGGACACGGCATGTATTCCTTAATTATACACGCGTGCACCCGACATCACCTGTGACAGTACAAGCACCGACATGCCTAATAAGTGTACTGGTAGGCCTTCAGAGCTTCTTCGGATGCGCCTGTGGCAATTCAGGCCCTCAGGGGCAGTAAAAGGCATGCATTCATTTTTTTTCGGAGTGCCCGATTTTTCGGACGTTTTTGCGGTCTCTAAGGAGTCCGAAAATTGGACTTTGACTGCAGTAGATTTCGAATCGAATATCAAACTGAATCAAGAAAAAAAGTTGAATATCGAATCAACTATCAGAAAGTGTTTCACCAATTTTATAGCTTCCAAATTTTTGACAAGGTAACATGGTATTGCACGTGCTCGGGAGCTTCCTAGCATTGCATAACAAGAATGTAGCAAGCTATCAATAACTTAGGTACACAGAAATCAAGATATACAGTAAGGTCCAGTCTTATTAAAGGAAACACCAAATTAGTATGCCAACACTGATTAAAACTCAGTGCGTATACAAAGGTCTGGAAAATATTTTTTTATTGATATAGTGTCTGTTGAATAGAATCAAGTGCTTCTTTCCCCGTCTTAAACTAATGAATTAGTGATGTTCATTTGTACTGTATAGCAACGAGGTTCTCAGTTTAGAAGTGAACCTGCATTTTGCAGCAATCATTTACTTATTGCACAAAAAGTTTTGCTTAGCTAGTCTTGAGATGGGTTGCTCGCAGCTACAACAAAACACCAATGTGTGACTACAAACGGCATTGGGAAACAGGATTCCCTGCATGGTGTGTCGCAAAGATGGCAGCAGTGAACAACTTCCGTTCACTTTCTTTCATTTGCGGGGCGGTTTGTTGGCTTTTCGAATGTTGTGTGGCTGCTGAGAATACATGCGAGTCAATATGGCACCAAACCGTAACTTTAGTCGCGGACACCCGGTGAAACGGTGCTGATTAGGCCTAATGGCCTAGGCAGTGTTCACTGCAATTACGCAGCTGGCCGATGCGGTAACAGGCTGCAAGCCGTTACGGAATGCTTGCAGCTAATATGTTCGTATGGGTGGCTCATCAGCTGTGTTAGGTCCTGAGATCACGCATGCAGGGTAGACTGACGGCTGTTGAAGCAGCGTGATTCGTCACCGCGTATTCAGCACAATCCGCGTACCTATCGGTGGCTAATTGGCCCGATCTTCGCACATGTTCTTGCATTTTACAAAATACGCACTGCCATTGCTGCCATTTTCTCTGTCTGCATCGCATTATCATTTCGATCAGTCTTGGCAACCTGGATGGACCTTGTACCGACAGAGCTTGTACCACCTCTGTCGCCCATTGTGTGCCCAAACGCCGGGTGGCGTTTGGGCGCTGTGTGTGTCGGGCTGACGTCCGGGAGCGCTTGCAGTGATGAAGTCCACTACCGCATCAGCCAGGGTGGCCCGTATATGGTGCGCTCAGTGCTCCTTTTATGCCGACAACAAAGTGAAACGCTCGCTTGGGCGGCATCGAGCACGAGGGCCTCTGCGGCGCATGCAACGTGTGACACTGTGCGCGTATCCATGTCCAATATATAGAATATTCAAAAAATCGAATTATTCAAATGAATTATTCGAATACAGTGGAATCTCGATGATACGATCACGGCTAATACGAATTTCCGGATGATACGAATTTTTCTGAGGTCCCGGCCAAGCCCCATTACTTTGCAATGTGCTAGAGAACAGTTGTTACGAATCGGTTTTCAACCCGCGTCGGTTGATAAGAATAAACGCCGCCCCACCGACGGCCACGAAAGAGAACAGCGCGCAGTCACGCGTGTTTTCCCTTCCTCTTTTGGTGTGGAGGTGCGGACGAGACGCCGGACAGCGCGGAAGCCGCGACTGGGTGCGAAGAGTTTGAAGCAGTGACGCTTTTGTTGCTTTTGTGCTTTTCTTTTTGTCTCTTCGCTCGCTGCAGCGGCCGATCTGCCACGCTTCCCCACGCGATACCGCCGCAGCAAGCGAAGGTTCGTGCGGTCTATCGCTTCAACGGAAACTGAGCGGCGTAAGCACAGCGCATACAAAGGTCAGAGCCGTGTGGAGATCGCTTTCAAGATACGGTGCGCGCGACAACACCAACAGCCGGCACAGGCGCAAAGTACAAGAACGCATTTGTTGGCAGAGTAGGAGCCCCTTCCCACTCCCCTCCCTCCAGCGCTACCTTCCCGCTTTGCTCCTTTCGCGTGGGGTGATTTCGTCACCAGTTACCCTTGCGCTCGGTTGCAAGATACGCATTTGGCGCCCCAGCACAGCGTCGCCCCCCCTCCCTCCCATACCCTCACGGCCTTTCGCGCAACGGAAGTCGCGTTTGCTCTCCGCTGTGCGTTCACTGTCCATGAAGGCGCGCGCCCTTTCACACGCACGTACGGCGCGTGGTCGCCCTTGGACTCGTGCTCCACGTCTCATGCTCCTCCTCTGCATCGCATTCGTTGATCTCCTCTCCCATCGGTGGACGCACCTTGTGCTCGCTACCACCCTTGTCAGCGAGATTTTTCCGCGGAAGCTGCAATTTCGTCTCACGTGGCTGCACTGTAAGCGGTATGCGTATACATGGAGTTCTATGGGAGGGTAAACGGGAGTCAGGAAAAGGCCGCGTTGTAGCCAGTTCTGCACTATAAACGGTTACGTCAGAAGTGGTCTATACTGTAAATGCTTTTTACGTACGTGTGCCTGAGTGAGTTCACCTCTCAACTCTTTAATTTAGCTAGTTTTAATTGTGTTTCGATGATACGAATTTCGGCTAATACGAATTTTTTTCGTGACCCCGTGAGATTCGTATCATCAAGATTCCACTGTATTATTGGAATATATTCTAATCAAATTATTCAAACTGTACCGTTTCATTCGTCAGTATATGTCCAGTCATGCCCCCTGTGCCAACGATGCAGATGCCACCTCAGATGCAATGGGGGTGTTTGCCTAGCAGTACTTGATCTAGCATTTCAGCGGTAGAACTAAACAAGTCAGTGGGAGCTAGGTGCGACGTGGGCAAGCAAGCGCTGCTTGTCTTCTTCTCCCACCTTCACCAGAACCATGGCCAATGCCTTCAGTACAAAACGATCACTATTCCATTCAATTCGGTGATTTCAAGATTTGCACCCCCCTAAGAAGTGCTGGCTGCCATGCGGTTTGAGTATTTCAGTCGCTGAGCACTGTACGACAACACTTTTTAGTGTTTAGAAGCATTAAAGGAGCTTCAAAAAGGCACAAGGTGCAATTTAAGGATAGTGTTGTATTCTTGAAATGTGATAGGCAGAAGAAAATGTATTGGACGCAACACGAACAAGCACTGCGCTCCACTCGTCTGCATTTATTTCGGCTAACATGTTTACTCGTGTAAGAGCCTCACTTTTTTTTTATTCGGAATCTTGGCAGGGAGCAGCTCTTACCCAAGTCGATCATATGACTGCCTACTAAAGCCACAGACAACACTGGGAATTATGCATAGAATAATGCAAATGTTGGCTACGCATTCATGATGCAGCACCACTGGTCAAGTTCCGATTCTCTATTGCCCCCACTCTTGATGTCACTGCTGCTGTCACGAGAGCTTACTACCCCCAACGACACACATCCAAACATGGCTGCCCTTGGTGCCATCTACGCAGTTAAACAATCTGGCAACATTAAATCTTTTAGTGGCTTATCATTTAACATGGACTACCACGTGTTCATCGTCGAATCATTGTTTAAACATTTAATGGGAAGTATTCTTCTCCGCGAGCAGCCACTTTCTTGAGGGTGAGCAGGATACCCTTCTATTTTGGTGGGCCAACCCCAAAATTTTAAATTATAGGGTTTTAAGTGCTAAAACCACTATCTGGTTATGAGGCACGCCGTTGTGGGAGACCCTGGAATAATCCTGACCCCCTGGGGTTCTTTAACGCACACCTGAATCTAAGTACACGGGCGTTTTCGCATTTCGCCCCCTTCGAAATGCGGCCGCCGTGGCCGGGATTCGATCCCACAACCTCGTGCTTAGCAGCCCAACACCATAGCCACTAAGCAACCCCTGCGGGTGTGGCCAATCCCAGCGATAGTTCAGACTAAAATTGTGTGCCACAGAATAGACTGGGTAGGTGCCCCTGGGATTACTGGCTATGTGGCACTAGGTTTTAGTTTGTTTTGCATCTTACAATTTGCCATTAGAAACGTTCTGTCTTATTATAAATCTAGACACTACAGCATATAATCTCTACATAACCGTTCGCTATGAAACAGTTACACTACTCATACAATCGTTCTCAATTTCATTTTTTTCTATGTCTTTGACCTCGAAGGGGGACGCGGATCTTACACAAGAGCAGGTCTTACATAAGTAAATATGGTATTTTTCTGTCTGCGGGCCCTGCAATTTGCCCAAAACAACCACTTCTTTTTTTTTTCTTCAAATTTTACAGATGCTAGCACAAACTGCCCTAAAAAGCTTACTTGTTGAAGCGGTTCTCAAGGTGTTGTGCCAGGTACTCCCTGGGCGCAAACGTGTGTTCCCACACGTGAATGCTGGAGGCGTAGTTGATGGCGAAGCACAGTTCCGTGAGTGCCATATGTAGCTTGTCCATCCTGCGATGATGACAGGCATGATAAGTGCAAACTGAAACACCCCGAATCAACAGGAATGCCTCCAACATAGTGCCATCGAACCGGACTGCATACCACTTCTCATTTCGAGATCCATCATGCACATCGACAGGCTCTCTTAGGAGAAAGAAAAGGCAGATATGACAGCAAGCAGAGTGTTAAGCCTAAATTCATATCACGAACTGAAGAAGCATCTGCAGAAATAGAAACTGCTATTGCAGGTGGTTTCATAAAAAAAAAACATCAGAGCAAGTCAATTTTTTATTCCTGATGACCTGCGGGTGGTGTCTTCCCATAACACTGCAAAGGTGTTTCAATGCATCAACATGCTTTGCGTTGCGTTATCTAAAAAATCTCTAAATGAAAGCAGACAACGGTAGATCGCTTATATAAATTAAGTGCTGAAAATGTGGTTGTCATTTTATCCTTTACAATTTGACTTGCTGAATAATTCAATTGACTTCGTTTCTTTGTTAACTTTGTACTTGTTCATAAAGCTGTACCACTCCTGCCTTGGCTGCCAAAAGGCTGCTGGCAAAAGTTAACGCATGCAAGGGTGACCCAAACTTGCTATCGAAACTTTTTTCAGTCACAGTTTCATGCAAAGAGCCTTTATAGTTTCTTTCACTCACGTGCTAAGCTCCTCGCGGGTGCGACGGTAGCTCTCGGCACCGGGCTTGTCGCGCGGCGCGTTGGGCTGTGCACCGCCTGCACCCTGCCGGTGCTTCTTGTCGGTGCGCTGCTTGCGTTGGTGCATGACCAGCAGAGCCATGTGGGGCGCCGAGTGCTTGGGCAGCAGACGGTCGCTCAGGGTGCACTGCTCATCGCAGATGGTGGTAATGATGTTTTTGGCCTCCTTGGACATCTCGTCCAGGAACGCATTCACCAGCGTCAGGCTCCGGTCGCCAATGTGGTGACGCTGCGTCAACAAGGTCGCATGCGCGAGCGACAGTGTTAGACAAGATCGACGAGATCTCACTCTACTAGAGCCTTCTACAAGTCTCGTTCCCTGCACTGAATGACTTGCCAATATGGACAAGAGGAAGAAGCAGAGTTAACTAACGGACTGTCTGGCAACCTTAAGATAGTGAAAGCGAGTGAACTATGATTTGCAAACAGTGATGCACTTTGTAGAACATGTCTTCCAGCAATACGTTCACCAGTGTCCCGTTCCAATTGTCAAGGTGTGGGACCAGGCTAGCTAGTCATCCATGGCGTCCACTTTATGACATGGAAAACAGGCCATGACGAGAAGAGGGATGGAGGCAGGCACTGAGCTGAACTTCCAGGGGCAGCTGCTTGTTGGGGTTGACATATGAAAGCACTCGCGCACGACACCTTGTGGTGGCGACCAGGGTTACGAGGACGGGAGAACGAAGAAGCAAAACAGTGTTCCTAGCCCAGTCCCACTCCTTGCAGTAGTTTATTTCTAGATCATCAAGCCCTAATGACAAACAACCTAGGGCAATAAATGTCCTACTTTGTACTTTCTGAAAAGTAAGATTCACAGTCCTGTATTTATAGTCTAATCCCCTTTTCACTTATGACGTCCTCTTTTCTTAACCCTTTGAGGGTCGAATTGTTTTGCCAAATGCGACCCCCCAGGGTCGATTTTTTTTATTGCTGATTTAAATTCTTCGCAAGAATCTATTTCGAAAAAATATGGTCGTAATTTTTTTAAAGTGACAGTAAAGTGAGGAAAAAATCGTTTGTGTTCTAAAATACACAATGTCTATTCGTGAATAAGAAGATAAGCGCGCTGAAAAATGGTTGTGTGCACGTCCGGAAACCGAAACAAGTGAGAAGCCTTCGTCTTATCGCCAACAAGGGGCTATAGAGCTTTTGTGGTCTCCAAAAAAGGAACCGCAAAAACGGCAGCATCGTTTGTGTATATAGGCGGCTGCCTGGGAACAGGTGTAATCGTGCCGCGGTGGGCGATAAACGATCGAGTAACAAGCGGTCACCCTTTGAGAGATTTGAAACCAGATAGCCATCAGTTTAGTGCAACAAGCGGGATCCGCCGCAGGAGAAAACCGTTGCCGCCGGTGCCGCGCGCGCGCGCGCGCGCGCGCCCGGATGCGCACGCGAGAGCTGACGCGCCGTTGCCATAAAAAAAAAAAAAAAAGAAAGCAACACGGAGAGCCATTGGCGCAAGCAAAAATTCTACGTCTTACCGTCGAGTGGCAGCACAAACCAAGCGAAAGAAATAATAGAAAGAAGAGCGGTGTTCTGTGGAAGAGCGCACTTGCCGCCGCCGCGCGCGCGCGCGCCGGGATGCGCGAGCGGTAGCTGACGCGTTGCCATAAAAAAAAAAAAAAAAAAAAAGGCAGTGGCGCAAGTAAAAATTCTACGTGTTCCCGTCAAGTGGCAGCACATACCAAGCGCAAGAAATAATCGAAAGAATTGTGCACTTCGCCGCCGCGCGCGCGCGCGTGCGCCCGGATACGCGGGCGATAGCCGACGAGCCGTTGCAAAAAAAAAAAAAAAAAAAAAAAACGGAGAGGCCTTGGCGCAAGCAAAAAATTCCACGTGTTTCCGTCGAGTGGCAGCACATGCCAAGCAAAAGAAATGATCGAAAGAGGCGCGCTTTTTAAATGTACAAGCGATACCGTACATGTACGCCATTGACCATTTTGAGGGTGTTCGCGGAGGTCGTACATGTACGATATTGACCCTGAAAGGGTTAAGGCCTACTTTTTTCTAACTTTCCGCTACCCTTTCTTTGCTCTTTGTTTGCGTCATTCTCATGGCCACAGTGCAGTTCAGGCGTCCACTCGGAAGTGAGAGAGTTACAATGACTGCGACCCTACATTTCCTTCCTCCCTTCGGTCTTAATACAACAAAATACCACTACAATCCTATCCCAGATATATCGAACTCGAAGGGGATCGTGAAAAAGTTTGATGTATCGCTAACTCTAAACATAAACTATGCCTATCAGAAGCTTATCTGAAAACTCCACACGTCTCGGACAGTCTGCGGAGATCGTGAAAAGCGGGAATTTAACAATCACAAAGGTCGCGTCAAACACAAAATACCTTACTTATTTTTAAATTTTTTTTTGTACATGAATGTCAGGTTACTCGCACTGTGGAATGTTTTTTGATAAACTGATTACAACGCTAACCCTAAATGCCCGCGTTGCCCAGCCTCAAAACCGCAGTGCACATTCAAGTGCTTGCTGCGTGTTTTTATTCAGGATAAAGTGAAGAAATGAACGCAGTGCAGAAGCAAACCAGCCTATATGCACTGTGCTGCCCGCAGCAAACTTGCATTGCGAATCGTGCCGGAATGTGCCAGGCCCCGTGTCCGTTACAATACGCCGTTTAAATGGCCAATGGTCATACATCCGCAACAAGTCAACAAGGCAGACACTTTTGAAAGTGGATTTTGGCCTGTCGAACACAAGAGCTCACTCCCACTGATGTGTTCCTGCTAGCACGATTGAAACGCGTTCAGCGTGGACTGTGGGCCCGTGAATCACAAAGAGATGAGTCTTGCGTGCCGCTACCATGATAGTCTTTCGTCTTTCCGTGAAGGGCGAATGTGGCGTGCAGTGGTTTTGTTCATCATCATCATCAGCCTATCTTCATGTCCACTGCAGGATGAAGGCCTCTCCCTGCGACCTCCAAACCCCTGTCTAGCGCTATCTGATTTCAATTTCCACCTGCAAATTTCCTAATTTCATCACCCCACCTAGTTTTCTGTTGTCCTTGATTGCGCTTCCCTTCTCTTGGCACCCATTCTGTAACTCTGATGGTCCACCGGTTGGTTATCCACCGTACGCACTACATGGCCTGCCCAGCTCTATTTTTTTCCTCTTAATGTCGATTATAATATCGGCTATCCCCGTTTGCTCTCTGATCACACCGCTCTCTTCCTGTCTCTTAACATTAGATCTAACATTTTTTGTTGCATTGCTCTTTGTGCGGTCCTTAACTTGTTCTCGAGCTTCTTTGTTAACCTCCAAGTTTTTGCCCCATATGTTAGCCCTGGTAGAATGCAATCATTGTACACTTTTCTTTTCAATGACAGAGTTAAGCAGTGATGCTACTGCAGACTTCTGATTTGGAGCAATTTTTGGAGCATCAGAAATTTCATTTTGGAGCACTTTGGAGCAGGCAATTTGGCATTTGGGAGCAGCTGATTTTTCACATCCTGAAGTATTTCAAAATAGCGAGTTGCAATTTACATTCGAAGACCTGAATAATTCGTACATTCTTACGAGAAGCTTGGTAAATATTTCCATCCATTGCAGATCTCGTGAAGAAAAAAATTCTCTTCTGTGCATGCGACACAAACACACAAAAATTGATATCGTTTCATATATTGCTAGTTTTCCCAGATGTCATTCAGTATATCCAGAAAAAGAAATGATGGACACATTGGCAGCATGCAGTTATTATAATCCCATGTCATGCTGCACTTCAAAAACAAACTACAGTAGAACCCCGCTGTTACGTTCCCGGGTGCTGCGTTTTCCCGGCTGTTACGCCGTTTTCGGCCGGTCCCGGCGTAGCTCCCATAGGACCCAATGCATTGGTAACCCTGCTGTTGCGTCGCAAATGTGGGACCGTTCCCGCATCATGCGTTGCGAACTGCCACCCCGCACCGGCCAGAGCGGCCATTTTGACTTCTCATGTCACTTGGCTTGGTGGCTTGACGATGGGATTGGCCAGTGGCGCACTGGCGGGGGGATTCGGGGGGTTCTAACCCCCCCCCCCCCCTCGAGGAGTTACTCCCCCCTCCCCCGCCCCACGCGTCCAGCCCCACCAATGCAACGTGCACCTTCAGCGCTGTGTTTAGCCACCTCCTGAATTACAATTCAGAGGGTGGCTTGAGGTCGAATTTTTCTGATTAACAAAAACACTATCATTGTCTTGTATTTATTCATTCACTCTTAAATTACTTCTTTTTTTCTTTTGTTCAGTTCATATGTCGCTAGGTTAATATAATTTGAATATCATAGTAATCTTGTTATTTGATTTCTTAATTATTCCGTCCACTGCACATGTCGCTTGCATTATATAAATCTGTAGTAATCACTGTTAATGTTATTCGCATGTACCTCACTCCCCTCTTAATGCCTTGGCGCTTGAGGGTATGTGAAATAAATAAATAAATAAATGAACTAAGTAAAACGCTGAAGAAATAAACAGCATCGTCATCCTTGGTGCCATTATTATTATAATTACTAGGCATTTTATTTGCTGTTGGATTCCTCTGGCTAAAGCAAGAATATTGCATATTATGCAACGTGCTTGTTCCCCTCCCCCCTCACAACCAACGCCCTGGCAGAGATCCTGGATGCGCTACTGGGATTGGCTGCCCAAAGTGCTGGGCGTGACACCCTATGATGTATTTTCGGTTTCCGCCAGCAAAAGCATGGTCTTTGAGATCCGTATTTGCTATCTAAAGATGGTGTCATAGATGTTCCGCATAAAGTCCAAGGACGATAACGCCGTCACCACAAGCCGTATGCTTGTATGTGCGAGTGAAAGCGAACGAGGGATCGAGCCGACGACCGCGCCCAAATCTCACGCGCGCAAGCAAGAAAAGCAGGGAGGAAGCGCGCCTTCTTCCGTCCCGCTCGAGGCACCGGCCAGGGGGAGAGAGGGAGAGCGGGCGGCGTTTTACTCTGGCATAAACTGCGTACGGCGCGGCGGCGCGCGGTCGCCCGGGCCGTATCTTGAAGGCGATCTGCGTTGGGGGCAGAGTCTAGGCAGTGTAGGTGCGTCGGCGGCTCGTAGCTTTGTGCGTGCTGTGTGTTCTCAGCGCTCAGTTTGCGTCGAAGCGATAGATGGACCGCCCCAATGTGATGCCACCGCCGAACCGAATTCTTCGAAAACTGAAGCGTTACAGAATACGGGCCCAGTAGGAAGGTCACTTCGTTCGCTGCAGCGCATCCTCACGTCAGTGTTTGACAGCTCCTGTCCGCACTCATCGAGTGTGATGTGCTCATGTTTGCCTGTGCGCGCAGAAACCATGCTTGTTGATATAGTTAATAAGCGAATGTTTACAAGTTTATATGGACGATAAAACTACTATACTACCTACTTTGTACAGCTTCCCACTAATTTGCAATCGCAATCGATGCTTTGGCTTTCGGGTGAAACTACGACTTTTTTTCACACGTAAGAATTAAAATAACATTGTGTGCAAGTTCAACATACTCGCATTTCTCAATTTTTCCTGTTTCTCGGCTCTTGTGTTTCCCGGCTGCTATGTTTGTTTTTTTTCTTTAACGGTCTCGTGAAAAACGTATCAGCGGGGTTCTACTGCTAGCTGTGTTTCCGTAGTAGATAACGTTTGCCGATGCATTGCCAATTGACCTTGAAGCCATGAGCCTCAGCAGAAACCGTACTTTGCCATCGAGCCGCCTTGCAAGGGAGACGCTGCGTCGGTGCCGTGCATGGTGCTGTGGCTTAATCGGGACGCACGCGCTAGTGCTGTTTTGTTTCCTGTTCGCAACTAAGGCTCACCTATCATCACATTGCACGTTTTAATTCCCTGGTGGTGCAATTGTCGGTGATAGACGCCGTCAAATCCGAAGCTGCTTGGCGCAGTTAGGTGCAATTTTCGTCGATTGTATCAGGATGATGCAGTAAATCCCATTTAGCGCACTTTGGCGCAGGAGTGGAATCACTGGTGTTAAGCTTTCAGTCAGGATTTGGCAATGCCTGCCGTATGCACTCTAACCCATTTTAATTCTTCTGTAAATTTTCTTCTCATGATCAGGGTCCCCTGTGAGTAATTGACCTAGATAAACATACTCCAGTACAAACTCTAGAGGCTGAGTGGCGATCCTGAATTCTTGTTCCTTTGCCAGGCTGTTGAACATTATCTTTGTCTGCTGCATATTCATCTTCAATCCCACTCTTACAATTTCTCGGTTAAGGTCCTCAATCATTTGTTGTAATTTGTCCCCAGTGTTGCAGAACAGGACAATGCCATCTGCAAACAAAAGGTTACTGAGGTATTTGCCATTGATCCTAACTACTAAGCCTTCCTAGTTTAATGGCTTGAATACTTCTTCAAACCATTAGACTGGGAAGGCTTAGGAGTGAGTTATATGCAAACAAATATAAAAAATTGGTCTAAGTGACGGTTGGGGTCGGATTCCCTTTGGCTGCTCGCACAACCCTAAAATGCCATTCACGGAAACACTACAAGACAGACCCGGCAGTGCTGATATCTCCAGTTGGCACTTTATGCCTGGAAACACTCAATTAAAAAAATTGCCATTCAGACTTTCTTGTGGAACGCACATATTGGAGTGGGAGACCTTCTGTGTTCTTGAAGCAGCATGGCAATCGTCTTTCCGATAACGAACTGCTGCAGGTAGAACACTTAACTGCACTACGGTTGTTACACTATCCAAATCCTTCACCGCATTACACGGCTGCGTTGCGGTGAAGCTTAATAAAGCAAATCAGTCATTGTGGAGCACAAATAACACCTCAGCTGCACGAGCCATCCATATTACGAGAGACGCACCTTGCTCATTTTTACTCCTGCACTTGGGATTCAATATCTTGTCTGACAGCCTCCGCCAAAACAGCGCTGTTTCGTTGGCATAAATATTTCCGATGACGCGATGAGAAGCAGGTCCATTAGGAGAAGTGCACTTGCAGGGGCACAGTGTAGAGCAGCGTTCAATATATCGAATGTGGCAGTAAATGGGAGTTCGACATATGCATAGTACAGTGCTATACATTTACATGGGATTTTCAAGGGGATGCTACAACGGTTTGATATAGGCAATAATTCGATATATCCGGAATCAAATATACTACTACTACATGCTGTGCTAGGGTACAATCACAGCATCACATGATATCAGGTAAGTCAAGACAAGTGCATGTGGAGAGCCATGCACCATCTCACCTCCTCGGGGCAAAGCTCATGAGTACAATTCATGAAGTGGCCGCAGATCAGAGGGAAAGCAATGATGTAGCGTGTCTGTGCCGGGAACTCCAAGCACAGATGGAACTGGTCCTCGAAGGCTCGACTGAAGAAACTGCACCATTAAAAGAAAGATGCAATACAATTGCACTGTTGCACAATGAACAACTAACACTACGTAACTGTCCTCATGGCAACAAATATATGCCTTCAAGCACATCATTCAATAAACTGAATAGATTTATTTAGTTCTTTAGAAGGATTTTTCTGGTAAACTAAAATCCTAGTAATAACATGGAATATTAAATTCTGTAGAATTGAAAGCGACATTGGCGCGAGAGAAATTGAACAAGAAAAATTTGGGCACACTTGATTCTGGAGGCTGAAAGAGAATTCCTTCCCCCTCCAAAAAAAAAGGGGGGGGAGCTTATCTATTAGTTTAGCCAGGTCTTCAGCATTTGTGATTTCTTTTTCTAAGTAAAACCATTTGACATTGCTTTGAAGAGCAATTAAAACCAGGGGTCATATCATGTATGAATTCTTTTCCTTATTTCATTAATTTTAACCATCACAGAGATTGGCTACTATTGGCAAACACAAAGGCTTGGTGTCATGCCAGCTAATGACGAAAAACAAGATGACGTAAAAAAAAAGTCACAGGCCTGCGCGGCACATGCAGCACAGTCACAGCGTAAGAGTAGCTCCAATTTGGGCACCATGCACAACAGGGTCTTTGCGGCAGTCTGTTCGCCTCGTTATGACGAGAACGATCTGAACTGCCCGCTCGGCGTCGACGGCGAGCTGCGGCTTGTAATGCTCTCAGCACAGCAGTCTGCTGAGCCTGATCAAGCCTTAGAACTGCAACTTACATGTCGGGCGCGCCACCTTTGCAGGCACCTTAACTAGATGGCGCCACTATACTGGCGGAGGCTCGGCAGCTCAGAAGCGCATTGAGTGCGCGCCTCGTCTGAATCGGATATCGTCGTCTGCGCCTGCGGACGCTGCGTTTGCAGGCATCTTACCTAGATGGCGCCACCATACTGGCGGAGGCTCAAGTCGTCTCCCACTGCGAGCTTGCCATATATATGGGTATTTTCCGCGGCCAGATAGCAAGCGCTTGTGTGGCTCAGTGGTAGAGTATCCGGCTCCCACGGAGCGGGTGCGAGTTCGATCCCGGCGGGAATCGGGTACTTTTTCTCACGTTTCTGGTGATAGCGGGTACGTGGTGAACGCCGGCATCATCGCGACCCGAAATGGCTATTGGAATGAGCCCATAACAGCTTACACTCTAAAAAAAAAGCTACATAATATGGCACCTGGATACAGAGAGGTCAAGACAGACCATAGAGAAATTGTCTAACCAGAATATAGATAGGTCGGAGGTCTCGACGAGGACCTGGTCCAGGAAGTCCACCATCTTGGTGTGGAACACCAGTGTGTTCATGAGCGAGGCTAAATGAGGCCGCTCACGCAGGCTCCACTGCATGGCGTTGAGCACACGCGTGCAGTTGAAGGACGGCACCAGTCAAGCCGCAAGCCACGCAGGTCTGGCGGAGGGCTGTCAGTGTTGATGGGAGCTGTCAGGGCTCGCGCCTGTGAGCAGGCCGCTGAAAGCAATGCTGCATCTTCCTCTGGAATGCCCGGGATGCCCTGCAGTGCTGCCTCAAGTGCTGGGGCGTCAAAGCCGTTCAGGTACTGCACGTAGTACAACTGCACTACCTGCACATTCGTATCATATGTATTAGTTACAAGAACATAACCCATACAATCACGCACATAATTCATGCCTAAATTTAAAGGAACTTTAAGGGGCTTAACTCTTTCCTTACCACAGCACTAGGCATCGATCACCGGTGACCGAAGTTTTTGAGTGCCTACTAAAAAAAAAAAAAAACGCTGCGCTCCTGGACTCGTAGCACTATCTCGGTGATTGCATACAAAGTAGAGTTTCCGTTTCTGCGCAGGTTCACATTTTTACCGCACGGCGGTAAACTTCCTCCACCTTGAGAATTTCTATAGAGCTGGTTTGCCATATTTAAAAGAGCCATGTTACAGTTCTTGAACATTGTACGACAAAGCTGTCATGACCATCTTTGCCTAATATTATTCCTGTACATGCGACAGGTAGCAGTTTTGTTCAAGTGACAGTTTGCACTTTTCTTCAACTTTATGAAATCTTTGCCACTGTTATGTCTATTCCTACACACTTAGGAACTAGATGCCCATTGGCAGATTTTTTTTAGATGTCATGATGTGCTGCTTGCTGTAGAATCAAAACTACCATCACTGATGGGGCAGTGGCACTACCTGATGGCAGAAAAGGATACTACTGCGCTGACACTATGGCTTCAAAGAGTGAGCAGTGTGAAAGAGAGGATCGCACTTCCAATCCCAATTATGCCAATGCCAGTAAAGCTTGGTACAAAAATCGACAGGTAAAATAGGAACTACTCCCATGGGCATGGCACCACAGTTTGAGCACAGTTCGAACCCGAAAAGAAGGAGAGCCGTAAGAATGGGAAAACCACAGATTTTATTTTTCGTATACTATGGGCACTATTCAAGCCTTTAGAGGATGATTATAGTTTATAGATAGTTTTAGCTTGTCTGCCAATTCTTTACTGTTTGTGGTTTACCGGGTTACTGGAGCCATGGAAGGCAGTAGTAAAGTTGGTAGCAACACCTTGTGACGCTTTGTCCAACTGTAGTGTGTCTGAAACATTTGTTTGTTACGCGAATTTTCTCCTCGATGAATAATCATAAAAGGACTACACGTTAAGGTTTACGTCCCTATGAACGCTTTACATGAGCCGCTAAGTAAAATATGGTAGGTCATTGCAGTATTAGCTTTGTGTGCTCTCTTGTTAAAGCCTGCGGCACTGCTACCTTTGTTGCTGTTGTAACCTCTCTGGTAGCCCCGTAACCACAAACCATAAATTTGCAGACAAGCTAAAACCCTAGTAACTCCCCTAGGAGTCGGTGCAGACCCTATGCCATGCCCGAATAAATCTGTGTCAGAATTAACACTCACTCCCTGCCCATACAAGCCTGCTAATGTATTGTGTAAATGGAAATTGGAATTTGATGCATTTTGCAAAAACCTCTGCCACACAGCACGCAGAAATGCTAGACACTCTAAGGACTAAAGGGCATCACCTCTGAGCAAAATATTTTATCTTTCACAAACATCTAATCACAGACAAATTAAAAACTAGTCAGCAATAAGATTACAGAGGTATCAATATAGTAGATGTCAAGAACCTCAGAGCTGCCAACAGGCTTGAGGAAAAATGAAAGCACACATTTTTTGCACGCACCTGGCTGTACTTGCGGCAGAGCCCGCGGAGTTCCTCCATGTGGAAGAGAAGTTCTGGAAGTTGCCGGTCAAGCAGGTCTTCGCCCTGGAGGCTCCGCGATCGCCCCGGAGCACGAGACGGCGGTCCTAGTTCATTGTGCCGCACGAGCCAGCACACTTCGTCACGTGCCAAAGAGAGTCCCATCAGCACGTATAATGCCTGGAAAGCACAGAAAAAGCCCCCAAAATAAATTTTGGCCGTGGTTATGCCTTTCAACGACAAGCAATAAAAGAAGTATGAAATGATGATTGAAATGTGTTTCATACACCTTGAAAAATGTTTTCAATTGACCCTGTGGTGCAATAATGTTTTTCATAGGCTTGTGCGAAAATAAATTTTTTTGGTTTGAAGTAAAGTCAAAGCAAATAGTTCAAATAGTTGTGGGATTGGCATAAAATTTTGACTCAAGTGTCAGATGTTGACAAATTCAAATAAAGTTGGATCTTTACTAGCAAACGGGTTCATCTCTGGAGTCAGTTTTATTTTCAAAGTACCATCACTCAGTGGTTTCATCCAAAAGTACAAGTTCATCATTCCTTACAACTACACAGCAGCACGGAAATTTAGTTTACAGGCTCTTGTTCACTGCTGTGTTTTAGTATATTAAGATTTTGTGGTGGTTGAGGCAGCGGGAGCATTTCGCATTTTCCCATCACGCATCGCTGCAACGCAGTGAAGTGCGACCTTGATTAAATTATGCAGGCAGTTCATGCCGTGTTGTGCAAATTCAGCTTCTGTAAGTGTGTAAACAAACTTGATAGGCACGGTCGCCACTTTTGCTGTCCTCAGTCTAACCCGTGCACATGATTTGGCACATGGTTTGGCACCCGATCACCGATGAGCAGCAAACCTCCCGTGACAGTTTGTTGTTCACCATGCCAGCCTTGCCTGTTAAGCCTAACCAGCGCTGCTTCACTGGGTGTCAGCCACCAAAGTTACGATTTAGTGCTGCATCAACGCAAATCTATTCACAGCAGCTGCAAGGATATTGGAAAGCCATATAACCTTTACGAATGATTTCTTTGAATAATCAAGCAAGTCCAGAAATCGGTAGGTGACTGTAAATGAATCGGTCTTTGTTTTGACTTTATGCGATGAGACTTGCTCGCCAAACTGAAGCTGTGATTATACATGTTTAAAGTGTTAACTTTTTAATGTTAATATCCGGGTGCGAGTTATTTGCGAACTTACACTTGGGGTGGGGCTTGATGGCAGCGCAAACTTCACCTCGAGGTGTGGTTTCACGGCAGCTCGTGAAACCACACCTTGATGTGAAATTTGCTACGTTTTCCATTGTTGCTCATTGTTACATTTTCCCGGCTGTTACTGCATATTTTTTTTTCCGTGGTCGCTTGAAAAACATTTCAACAGAGTTCCACTGTATCCTCCTTTCCAACTCTTCTCCCTTTAACTTCACGGTATAGAAGGCTGGAAGACTTTTACCACATGCCGACCTCTCTGCCTATTCTCAAAAGCAATTTCCCACGTTTGTACAAGGTGGTGTCGTAGTGCGAGAGCTCTCACCTTTGGTCCAAGCAGACCGGGCTGCTCGGCCAGCACTAGGGCGAGCTCCTTAAGGGCAGACCGGAGGAACTTGCGCCGCTCACGGTGGACGAGCGGCGCTGACTGCACCGCCTGGCCGAGGGCCTCTTTGACCTCGGAGGCACGCTTGCCGTGGCCCTTGAGACCCTCGAAGAACTGCTGCGCGTACGGGTGCACGGCGAGCAGCTCGTCCCGAAAGAGCGTGAGCGCCCAGCCGTTGGACAGGGCCTGCAGGAACAACGCCTGCGCAGGGGGCTGCTGCAGGTATGGGTGCAGCAGCAGGAACCCCACTGTAAAAGGCCAGAGGTGCCACATAAGTGAACAGAGCATCAGTCATTGTATGCGAGCTCAAGGTAAATGCTAAAACTAGGGTGGCTAACAAACAAAGTTTGAAAAAATGCTGCCAGTACTTCTGTGGAGCAAAAAACTTTGTGTCTTCTTTTATTATGTCTTCTCTATAAAAAAAAAAAAACATCTTGATATGACAAAAAAAAAGAGACAAAGATTATGGGGTTGAATGTTCTGTTCTGCACGTCTTTATAAAACCTATTACAGTCAATGGGCGATTTCCTGGACGCCCGATTTTTTGCACATGCCCGATAATTTGGACGCCTTCGCGGCACTTCCACGTACCCCATAGAGTCAATGTATTAGAGCATCTGAAATTTCGAACACAAGAACCCTTCGCCGTACGATTTTCAGGTCTTTATGCAATGACCGCAGGTCCAAAACGGCATTGATTGACGCCACCACCGCCGCCATATGGATTATCTTGCTGTCTCAAACCTACGCTCTCGCACACAGATCCACTGGCAGCCACAGCCACAACCGCGGCGACGCTAGGCCTAGCTACTTCAACGTTTGCTACCAAGCTTCTCGCTGTTCGCTGCCGTGTCTTTCACTGAAATAATTCGCCGCTGTCAGCAATGGCGCCAACTCCTCCTTTGTAATCTTCGCCAATGGCTTAGAAGCTCGAAAAGCATGGCGCTTTGCATAATGTCGGATCCCGAAAGTCAGCTTTGCCTCGATACAGCAATGTTACGCGGTGAAGCATACACAAAGTATTGCGGTGAAGCATACCAAGAGTGGGGAGGGGACTATTGTTGTGAGACACGATTTGTATTTCCAAGTTATACATGCATGCACCCGCCATCTCCAATCACAGTACGAGCTACGATTCGCCTAATAAGTGTACTGGCAGGCCTTCAGAGCTATTTCGGATGTGCCTGTGGCGATTTGAGCTTTTTGGGGGCAGTAAAAGGCATGCCATTCGTTTTTTTCGGACTGCCCAATTTTTTGGATGTTCTTGCAGCCTCTAGAGAGTTCAAAAAATGGTAAATTGACTAATTTCATACACATTTAGTTTGCACACGGTCACCCTGTAAGAGTATCTATTTTATTCGGAAATTTATGTTATCTTGTTTGTATGCTGAAATCTGCCCTGTAAAATGCTCTTCTCTTGTTACTATCCTGTTAGTTTCTCTATGCCGGTGTTCAAATGGCACATGGGTGCTAGAGGCTTAGTCAGGTGACTCATGTCATCTTTTGCCTCAGCACCATGAGAATAATGCACTCATGTATTGTCACTGAAACTGCACAGTGTCTTATGAGGGACGTCATAATGGAGGGCTGTAGATCGATTCTGACAACCTGGGGTTCGTGAACCCTTCGAGGGTTTTTGCTGCATATGTAAGGCGCTGATCTTAAGTTTCGTATTTTTCCCGTATTG
Source organism: Dermacentor silvarum (assembly GCF_013339745.2). Lineage (NCBI taxonomy): Eukaryota > Metazoa > Arthropoda > Arachnida > Ixodida > Ixodidae > Dermacentor > Dermacentor silvarum. The sequence goes on along the minus strand of NC_051164.1, from coordinate 52,095,599 downwards.
GACGCCACTGGCTGTTGAGAGGTGCTGCGATCTCTTGGGAGTCATCCAAAGTGATTTGAAATTGCGATTCCACTCACCGAGGCATACAATTCGACTTGTGTTCACCTGCCGAGCACTCGCTCAAGTGGTTGCGCGCATGTTACTTCGAAGGCAAGCATGAAGGAGATGCTATCGCTTTTTACGGCCACTGCTATCGTGTTTCCGGTGGCTTAGATATAGTCCTGTGCGGCTGAAGTTGTGAGATATTAAGTTTTCATTTTCTTTTCCTTCAGTTGCACTTCCCCTTTCGGGTGTGGTTCGCATATTCCCTTACACTGGGATGCGCGCAGTCGTGATTTCAGTCTGGCCACACATGGTGTTTTTTCTCGTAGCAACTGCTCAAGTGTTTCTTCTTCTGATTAAATGTGTTTTCAGGGACAACAAATTGACAACCATAAATTTTGGAAGACACTTTTAAAAATATTTTACTGCAATGATTCTCAAATGGGGGTCCACGAAGCCATTTTTGGGTGTCCGCAAAACCCACACCCACATATTCGCATCATAATAGCAGATATAACGTTTTAGTTAAATTGCGGGAGGTCTAATGCAATTTTCCAAAGAAGCACTCAGGCTATGAGGGGCGCTGTAGTGGGGGGGGGATTGTTCAGATTAATTTCGGCCCCCTGGGATTCATTAAAATACACCAAAAGCACAGACTCCGCTCCCATCAGAATGTGGCTGCCACTGTTGATGGTCGAATCCCGGACCTGTTGCTCAGCAGCAGAATGCAACAGCTGTACCAGCCAACGCTCCTGAAACCATGAAGTTTACAAATTTGGACTTGTTCTACGATTTGACAAATGTTGGGTCAACCTTTATGAAAAATTCTGTTTGCAAAAAAGTTTCACTCGTACATCTCCGACGATATTCTTGGGACGTTTTCTCATGGTGAAAGGACGCCAGAGGGTTACTTGCTTTAAGCAAGCTTATACAGACAAGTTCCTATAGCTGGCAAAATCAGCAACAGCAAGAATAGCTGCAAAAGACGCAGTGTTCTTAGAACAGTGTGTTGCTTGTAGGTCATTGCTGTTCCAAGTTAGCTGCTGCTTGTGTGCTGCTTCTGAACGTAAATTGTCACTGATAAAGTGTGTGTGTATCAGACGCTCGGGAAATGTGTTGGGGGTAAAAGCTGGGATCATTATGCCTACACTAGCTTTTTATTTTTGCATGTGTGGGGTGTGTCAAACTAAGGCTTAATATTGTCCCCAGGGAGCCAGCTCCCCCTACAATAGAACGTCGGGGTTTCACTTGCAACTTCCATTCCTCACCTCCGTTACGCAGCCCCTGGTACGCATACCAGAAAAGGTGCGTGTTCAGGGCAAACTTCTTAAAACAGTGCGTGCCCAATTACATTCCCTACCCCCCTAACTTGAGTGCCGTGCTCGTGTTTTCTTTTGTGTTTTTTATTACGAATTTTAGAGTTCACAGGTTGGCAGGTATGTAAACACCATAGCCACTGAGCTACAATGGCAAATGACTTTACAGTTGTCTAAAAATGAATGTATGTTACGAAGCATCAGCAGGGAGCAATTTGCTTATGTTTTGGCTCATTCCACGTATGGCTCTCGCAAATTTTGCAGGAACAGATAGACAAAGGGCAGACAAATTGCTCGACTGCACACATCACCAACTTAGGTTCGACGCCACTTGCATAGCCCAAAAGCGCACAAAGAAATGAACTTCAAACAAGGCTGCACTCTGCACTCACATATAATCCAGCGCTCCATGGTCTCTAGGGAGAGGTATTCACAGGGCATCTGCGATGAAATGCAAGAAAAGCCACTCTTGTTTCGCTTTCAACACAGATAGTGCTATACTTACTCGCATAACGAACACACTTTCAAGAAATCCAAAGCAAATTTGGGGGGTGTGCGGTAAATTTTAAGGAAGATGTTTCAAAAAGCAAAACTTGAAAAGCAAATGGTAATGACTGAAAAATGCGTTAGATAATTTAGCCTCGCAGTAAATAAAGTCTGCTATTAGCATACAGTGACAAGCTATTGTAAATGCTAAATAGTGACAGATTTTCCTTCTTGTTGGCCCTCGAAAGGTGCAAAGTGTCCATTCATAGCAAGCATCTTGTCATACTGCTACCACTAGTAGCCCATGTGGGTTTCATCAACACTGAAATGCCTTCCTGGAGTGCTATTTCCATACTCCATGGCCCATATTATATACAGTGGAACCTCGTTGATACGATCTTCGCAGGAACCAGAAAATGAAACGTAGCATCCAAAGCAAGCCCCAAAATGTAAAAAAACATGCTTACTTGGTGACAAGCTTGCTAGCAAAGCTTCCTGTGGCGTCGAGTGATACTGCTCCGCATGACACGTGTGTTATGCGGAGCAGCATCACTTGAGACTACACGAACCGCAGCCAACACACTTTTATTGAGCAACCTTAAAATAGCTCGTCAGTTTTCGTTGAACTTCCTGTTTTTCAAAGTCCGTAAACTAGTTGTTTTGAAAGTTAAAAAACGAGGCCTAGTATTCCGCAACAAAGGAACACCATAGAACAGCGTGACACAACGAGCGATACGGCTAGCGGACTAGGGCAGGTGCTTCTTTCAGCCATGTGGCCGCATGAAGATCTCACCTGAAAAGTCAAACAAAAGAAGCGCGAGCGAAAGTTGACGCGAGCAGACGATACAACGAGTGCGAAAATAGAGGTCGGGCGGGTCCGCATGACACCAGTTTCCCGTGCGTACATCACTGAAGGGCCAGCTCTCATTGGTCTGCTTCGCTCGCGGCTCGTTTGCCACCGGGGCGTGCGGCAATTTAAATCGGTCCAGAACCGATCCCTCCCACGGCACGAAAGACCTGCTTCGCGGCAGCTTCTGTGGCGCGCAGCGTGTGTTTATCCGCTAGTGTCGCCGGCCCTTAACACGTTGTTCGTGGGTCGTTGGAATGTAATTTAATCTAGAACACTTGAATATAAAGCTACGAATTTCAGAAATACCAGTTTGCAGTCGTATCAACCAATTTCAGGTGAAAACGCGATCGTATCAACCACATGAAAATACATTGCTCCTATGGGACGTTGGCCGAGAACAGAAAAAATAAAAAAACGTATCATTCGCGAAAAACGTATTATGCAGAATCGTATCAATGAGGTTCCACTGTATTCCTATATTCCATGGGCCTTGACTTAAAACCAGCCATACACGTTGAACTATGGCCAATCGCCCATAGCAACATGCAAGACAGTCAGAAAAGCTAGGAACAGACAACGCTGTTACAAAAAGGTAACTTCGGTTTAATGAAATTACATCGAGGGGATAGACGATCTGCATGTGCTTTAACTACGGCCACCTCGGCGGAGACGCTTGCACTCCTTAATGTCGGCCATGCCATCCGAGCTCCGCGGGCACAAATTTGCTTCTGGGGCTACACGGAATCACCATTTCTGTTGAAGCTCCCTATTCAGCCTGTAGGTCAACTTATTAGTAAAATCTAGATAAACTGTAAAACACGCAAGCCAGGATACACCAAAGCGAAGATTTGATAAGGTGGCAAGACAAAGCGGCATATCACGCTATAAAACATGCAGTGGATTTCAATGACAAACATGCATTTGCTCACCATCCAGAGGGAAATAAGCAGTTGACACAGTAAGGTAGGTGCAATGACAATCGTTGTCAACAAGTACCCACCGTCTCGGTCTGTGCGGGTGTGAGCATCTGTGCGGGGGCCACAAGAAGGCTGAGCATTTGGCTCTTGCGCCAATCATCAGCGGTGAGGTTGCGCCGAGGAAACACCTGTTGCAGTGAAAGCAGGGCCTGGAACAGCGTCTGCAAAGAACCAAAGAAAACTGCTTCAAGATTCAAGAAAGTACACCACAAAAAAAAAAAGAGAGAGAGAGAAGAGGCCTCCGTCATAAACACAGTTTTTGCGAGACTGTGAGAACAAAATGCAGTATATCTAAGAAATGTGCCAAGCAAACGTGCTCCTGTTAGTATCATAGGAACCGGGTTTGTGCTATGAGAAAACTGCGGAAATGTTATCAATGAGGAACACACTGCAATGTTCAATGATATATATAAAACCCCGAATTCGATATGAGACGGATGACAGAGAGAGAGAGCACTTTTATTCACTACAAATCCTGGCTAACACTTGACAATGTAGCACGAAAGAGTCTGCACCCGACAATGACTATGCTTTGTGCTGTGCAAAACAAGAGGCAGCTTCGATTGTGGTGAATGCCCCTGATCGTGTGACACAGACTGTGGCACCATCTGCAATGGCTGACAAATCCGTATAATGAGCAGCGATGGAGTGGCCCTTTGATCTTCTGGTGCAGGCGAAAAGCTCATTTGGCACAGTGACAAGCACTATTGGGACAGCGTCTAATGTACATCTATATACTACACATGGCATAAATGTTAACTGAAATATTCAATAAATGCAGTGGTACCAGCTTTATGCACATCAATGAGAGGCATTCGGGACATAAATTACCGAACTAGTTTCATGAACTTCTAAAGGGGTCCTGAACCACCCCTCAGGCTTGGTGAAAAAACATAGTCCATCCACGGATAGCATACACTGCTGTGAACATCTCACCGAAGTTTTGTTGTCGTGCGTGATGCATGGAGCTCGCAAGCGGAGCATGTGTTTGATTCCCAATAACTCCGCTTCTGCTAAACGCATTGAAGGACTTTCTGTGGCAAAGTATTTCTGAAATAGCCTGTTTTACCTTCAAACGCATTTCTCCACTTCGATAAAAAGTGGTTCAGGGCCTCTTTAACAGAATGCCTCGTACTGTGAGTGTATCACAGTATAAAGCTGTTTTTATTATTTTTTGCTTTCAGCATGCACTGCCTGTTCAGTGCGCTTTGAGAAAAAGAAACGGTGAAAAAGAAAGTAAGAAAACAACTACAAAATATTAAAAAGACCATGCCCTAGGGTGTGCGCAACAAAACCACAGCAACCGTAAATACCTTCACAGCTTTCTTTACTTCTTATGTGCATAAGCTCTACTGCATAACTCCGCATGGAAAATGTAAAAGCTGTTTAACTTACAATCACGGAATCTGCTTTTCCAATACTAGTACAGTGTTGCAAGGAATGTACCGACTAACGGGCGAAATACGTGTCAGTGGTGGAGTATGTATATTACAAGATATTTGTGAAGTGGTACCGTCAACAGCTATGCTAAACAATATGTGATTAGACGACCTAATCCAAAGCTTCTATTTCAACCGATACCCTCCTTAAGTGAGACGAGTGCCATGCTGGTACGAGAAGTATTGATCGACTTGCAGTAACAGCACAAACAACAAGACCGCACAACGGCAATCCACCGAAACGTCCGCCGGAAAAAAAAAACGCAACAAAAGTGCGAAAAAAATGTACACAGGACCTACGACATTGGCTATATCTGCGGCTATGACCACTCAGTTGACTTCTACGACGATAATGAAGGTGTGCATTAGGTATTGGCTCCAGGAATACTAACAAGGCAGCACCAATGAAAGAGGCTTTTATTTTTATGCAGGATTGGCACAAAGGACTGTTCTTGGAGCAATTCTGCGCAACTGGCACAGCTGTTCCATCACTGCATTGTGTGTAAGCCTTTTGGAGACTCGAGTTCGGCACGAGCTTCACCAGCATTACACCGCTGCTCAGTAACAATGTGGATGGAGACCTTAAAGGTTAGACCACACATACACTTGCTGGCGCGCACAAGCTTATGCCAGTTCGTCTAATCACATACAGATGACACGGGACAGATCGTGCACATCCAAGCGCAGCAGAAGCACGGATGATGTCTGTTCCAGACAGATATCGGGGCTCTGGCTGCCTCGGGTTTCCACGTGCCTGTCTATGCAGCTACGGCGTGGTACAATCAACACTAGGTGAGGCAGATTTAATGTCATGCGAGGATGTGCTTTTTCTTTACTTTTTATGCTGATCTAACGACTCTGAAAATAAAACAACTACATTTATCATTTGAGCATTTTGAAGCACTGTCAATACCAACATACAAAACAATGTCTATCAAAACGGCTATGAGCGAGCCAAACACGTCTGTCGTAGATGCAAACCGCCATTCCTTGCAAGGCTCAAAGTTGAGTGTGTTGGCACGCATACTTGTGGTCTAGGCTCTACACAAGACAAACCTGCATTGGTTTGCTGTACACAAATTAGGAGAGCTTTAGCCAGCATGTATATGCCTTGGCATAGCCGTTTCAGCTGAATGTTAAATGCCTAAATGCTTTGGCAAGAGCTAGAAGTGGAGTTGGGCATGTAGTGTTATGCACAGAACAACTGGTGGTTTCGCAGTATGAGCGGCAAAGAAAGGAAAACACAGTTAAGCATAGTGGTGGATGAGATTATTAAATTCTGCCTTTTGATGTGTTCAGCTGATGCAAAATAATTGGAGATCTCAGGCAGAAGCTTTTGTCTTTCAGAGGACTTAGGTAGTTCCTTGTCACCGATGACAAGACATCTCCTTAGAATTGTCAATTGTGAACGAAATGGTCAACAATGTGATGGCCTCCGTCACCTTGGAATGTGGCACAAATTCATCGGCGAGTTTCTTGAGGGGAGGGTCGTACTCGACGATGAGCTGGCCTAGGCGGGGAAAGCTGTTGTCGCTGTGGCCGTGCGTCATCTCGTGGGCCGTGTTGAAGAGACCCAGCACTGCCTTTCGGTCCTCCACGCGCGACAGTAGGATCATCAGCGTCACGTAGGCTGCCACCAGATCCAGGTACGCTTTGGTTACGTCGAAGTTGAGTGTCTGTGCACAGAGAGGCAAAGAGTCGGGACATGACACAGCATCATGCAAGAAGACTTATGGAGCACCTGAACATACAGTACGGTCTGCACTTTAAGCGAACATGTAATTAGTACTCCAGCCCCGACTGCCAGCTCAGATTTGATATGAAGGCCAGTAGAATATATATATATATACATATTTAATCAATAGGCCTCTGCCTAACAGATCATATGCAGTGAAGCTGAATAGATATTGAATTATGTTGGCTTGAATGCAAATCCTGTGTTTCTTTTAAGAGTGAATCATACTGCACATCAAATTACAATGGCCCACAAAAAAAAATATTGCAAAGGCCAGCTAGCCCAAAAACCGGGACAAGGCAACAGGTAACTCCTACAGCTGACTTGGCAAAAATGACAAGCTCAAATGCATTCATAATAAGCAGAACTGGTCAGGTACTCACAATGTCCAGATGAAGCTGAAAGGAGTCTATCGTGGTGAGCAGCTCGTTGACATGATCCTGAAAAGGAAGTTTGTCGGTTGGCAAGTTCCACCAAAATATCTATACCAGAACACAACTTCGGCTGCAAAACTGAAATGTGTTGCCCCTCACCCTAAAGTCGAGGAGGTCGACAAACGTGTAGTAGTAGAGTGACAGAGACTTCATAATCTCCTGGCGAATGTTGAACACTGCTTGCAGCTGGGCCTGTAAACAAGAAAGCAAATTCAGCAGCAGCAGGTTTTTTTTTTTTTATTACTGACTTCAGTTTGCCAGTACATGACTTTGGCGGGATGAAGTTAGGAAATTTGCCGATGCAAGTTGGAATCAGCTAGCGCAAGACAGGGATAATTGGAGATCACAGGGAGAGGTCTTCGTCCTGCAGTGGACATAAATATAGGCTGATGATGATGAGTTGGTGAACCTAGTACCCAGAAATGTTATTGCGTGAATGCACCGTTGCGCCTCAATTTATAAAATCTCTATATGATGCCTAACTCTCCTTTATTTAATTATCCATGAGAAAGAACTAAGGGTGGGCAAATATTCGAAAACTTCGAATATTATATTCTTAATATTCGTATTAGATTCGAAAACTAGGCATTAGAAAATTTTCGAATATTCGGTTGGTTATGAATATTCCAAACAAATCGAATATATTACTGGCTGTGTGGGAGCAAGCACGGTTCTTAGCGTTTGCTTCTATCTAACCTAAGAATATGTGTGATTTCGTGCTGAATTCTGTGAGAATTTCGTGCTGCTCGCGAAATTTTACCTGTAAAGCACGCTTAACCACTGGTCATCTAAGCATTGCGGGAAAGCCAGCCTCAGTTCGCAAAGGGCACGGGTTTGCAGAGAGCGAGGGTGCACTATCGTGTAGCGCCACTCCCAATCCGAGTGTATTGCTTGACAGCCAATGCGATGAGTGATGGCTGGCACAGGGTCAAAATCCCTTGAGGTTACGGGAATCTTATATTGCATAATAAGGCACAGCTGGTGGGAATAACTCAATTTTTCTAGTTAACATGAGTTAAATACACTATCTTTCAGTATAAGGGCATACTAGTAAAATTTATATTACTACTGACAATGTAATTGCAATGTTCCAACATGTTCAAATAACCAAACTTCCTAATAAACGAATGTGCACACTATTATTTAATATTCGAGGCCAAGTATTTGTATAGGCTTGTATTAGAAAATTTTGATATTCGCAGGCCCTTAAAAAAATAAAAGAACTGGTTGACAACAAGGCAGGAGTAGATAGAAAAAGCACAAGACTGACTTCAGTGCTATTGTACATCACAAAGATGGGTCAACTGAATAGACAAGGCAAGACAAGCCGACAAGCCCAACAGATTTCCATTTGATTTGCATTCCCGAGGATGACTTTAAGAATACTTTAACACATTTTGGCTTCAACTTTCAAGTTCAATTCACTTTACCTTTCATGCTCCATCAACATAAGGGTGTGGGAGAAATAGAACTGCCATAGGGATAACTCGATGCCAGTTCTCACACACATATATTACATATGAGCTAGCTACATATGCCCGAGAAGTGAAACAGTCGTGTGAAACTACTGCAGCAAACATACTATTACATGTTTATGCAAAATAGCAACCAATATAACAGAGAAGACATAATTTTGAAGTTTATGATTTTACACTCTTGATATGGTTTGATAGGGTTTAGCTCCAATAATTTTGGCACAGCTTTTGGTACTTGATCCATTTCAGCATTTTATTCTTCAATTTAAAATAAGTTACCTTACAAAGAAGCAGCCGTGGCTGGCCAATTCATACAATACCTCTTATTGAAATTTTCGCTTGCTTGTTTCAGAAACCTGTAGTGAGGTACAATGAAGAAGTAAGTCTGTCCTGTAAATCGCACTTTTATATGCTAATTGAAAGGGGTTTTACATTCCAAAGTTCCACAGTGGGATGTCAGGAATGCCATAGTGAAGGACTAAGGATTAATTTGGACCAGCTGCGGTTCTTTAACCTGCACCCAAATCTAGCACAGAGGTGTTCTTTAATTGTGCCCTAATTGGAATGACATTGCCGTGATTAGAAACAGAACTTGGATTCCAATTACTTGGCAGCAGAACAGCTAGTTAAATCAGGTTTATTGCCACAAAAGCAACTAAAGCTTGGCTGCTCCAACCAAGAGGTGATAAATGTCAATTAAAAATAGAAGCAATCATAGTTACATTACTCTGAAGCTTTTTAAAAAGTCAGTGTCAGCTAAAACCTTGAGAACGTACCCAAATGGCACAAGTGGATTGCCTCCCAAAATTAAAGTGGGGTGTAAAGGTATGTGCAATTTGTATAATTACCAAAAGTATTTTTATCTTTGTGTGTCAATAGTGCGACATGTCCATTAATGTGCGTTTTACCATAAGTGGTTCCTGGCATCTATCGCGTATAGGTTGTTGTTCCTTCCTCAATATATAGTGGCACGTTAGATGGCTGTGTCCTACACCTAAGCAACATAGAACCACCTCAACAAAACACTCTTTCTGCCATCATGTTTTCCATTTATCAAGCAGGAATTTCATGAAGTGAAGCTTGTTATCTTTCACAGAGTACTACAGTATAGACCACTTATAACGTAACCGTTTATAGTGCAGAACTGGCTACAATGCAGCCTTTTCCGACTCCCGTTTACCCTCCCATAGAACTCCATGTATACCCATACCGCTTACAGTGCAGCCGCGCGAGACGAAATACTGGTTATAATGCGGCTTCTGCGGGAAAATCTCACCGACAAGGGCGGCAGCGAGCACGCTTCTCAACAAGGTGCGTGCTCCCGGCCGGCGTATGCATTATTCAATGCAATCAAACTCTCGTTAATTCGGACGTAATTGGCCGCACATCGGTTAATTCGGACTACTTTCGGAGCTCGCTGAGTGAGAAGCGCTGCAAATGTGCAATGCAAAAGAGCAAGAACGGCGCTAGGGTCCAACTGAAACGAAGCAGTGGAGTCTGTATCGCTACAGCCATCAGTTGAAATCGTACGTGAATGACAGCAAAGCCTGTATTCTATGATATTCTTGCATTTACCGCCGAGCATAACACCGCGTTGGCCGCGGGCTTTCGTAACTGCGTAGTCGTCATCCACGATCGCGTCAATAGCGGCCGCGGTTATCTTCGCAGCGGTTGCAGCGGACAGTAGTTCCGTTTTTACTCGGTACGCGCATCGACCACGTGCCTAAAAAAACTGCATAGTCGCCATCGATGATCGCATAGATAGCGACCGCGGTTTCGACTGGAGTTGTTGCCAGCGAATGGTAGTTAATTCGTCCAGACTTGGTGCGTGCGTCAGGCGCGTGCCTTCAGCACTGCAAAGTCGCCGTTCATAATCGCGTCGATAGCGGTCACGGTTTTTTCCGCAGCGGTTGCGGCAAACAGTTGTTTCGTTTTGACTCGGTGCAAAGCTGTTTGAAGAGCACCGGCTACATCGCGATAGTACAAAGCGTGTCTACATGCTTGGTCTACATGTTTTGCATACGTGCAGGGCTTGAAAATCGTTGTTTTGATTATAGTGCGGTACCGCTTATAGTGCAGATATTCGCGACTACCGGCGACTAACGTTATAAGCGGTCTACACTGTATTTGAGTAGCCATTTTGAAGAAAGAGCCTGGCAAACAGCTCGGAGGCTGTTCTTTAGTGGTATCGTTTGAGACACTATGTTAGAGACTAAGTACACGAGTACATTTGTATTTCCCCTGCACATGGCCGCCATAGCAGGGAGTCATACCCATGACCTCGTGCTAAGTAGCAGAACACCACTGCCATTGTGACAAGTAGACAGTGAGTCATGATGATGGATGCGCTTTTTGCATGATGCACATGTACTGAGTGCGATAAATGCGAAGGACAGTAGCAGTGAATCAATGGTGCATTTAACAAACAAGATCGAGTCAACACAGTCTTTTCGTGTTGTAGCACTTACGCTGTTGCCCCTGATGTCAATGTTGGGGAAGCGCCGCACAACATGCTTGATGGCCGATTCAAGGTTCTTGTCAGAGAGGAACGACGGCTTCGACTTGGCGTCACCACAAGCCTGTTCGTAAGAGGAACTGCATCAGTGCACATCTTGTCTCACACGACGAATATGCTGATGCACTGAAATGGTCCGAAATTCATCGCAGGAAATTGCCCAATTTTTGCAGTGGCATGATAAAATTCTTCAAATCTACAATTTCTTGTGCATTTTTCATCATTATAACACCCTCTGTTTCAAATAACACCTTTTTTGAAAGGGGTATTATTTCCTGCCAAGAATCTGGTACAAGGCAAAGCCGTCACTTCAAGCACATTCCGTTACATGTTTTTTAAAAATAATTTCATTAGCATTAGCATTTCATTAGCTCACAAGTAACAAGTCACTACAAAATTGGAAGCCTCAAAGTGCAAAAAAAAAATTAAATTCTGTCAGTATGTGTTTCAAGAAATGAAATCCTCTTTACTGGTCTGGAACACCAACCGCTCGAACCCAATAAGCTTTTTATATAGGAAGCCAAATTTTGTTTGCGATCTGTGTGCTCACAGAAGGAGCATACATTTAGGCCATGTTCTTTGTTTCTCTCCTTTAAATTTTTTTTTTTTTTTTGGGGGGGGGGGGGGGATGCGTAACAAGTTTATGGAATGTGATAGCTTGCGAAGCTCCAGGGGAAGCTTGCACGAAACATTTTACTTGCGAGCAAATTTTACTTGCGGCCATAAAGCCGTGCGAAAATGAAACTACGTTGCACAGTCACGTAACCAGGAATGTTTTTGTATGAGAGCACCCACTCGACCGAGGGAGGTGGGTGGAGCATACGGGTGTCGTCGCACGTCATTTTATTATGCTAGGTATGCATTGGTACACACAGAAATTTCAGGGGGGGGGGGGTCTCGTGTCCGGTGTGGCCCCCTCTGGCTACGCCCCTGCGTTGTACAATAATTTGTCTATCAAAAACTTGGGCGAAACTGTTTCCCAAACTGTTACTCTACAACTTGGTAAGCAGAAATCTACTTTTTTACTATTCGCGCGAGGTTTCGTCCCAGGCAAACGCTTCTGTCAAACTTGTCCCAGGTTTTCAACTCGGTGGGCTCCCGAACGTCTACCCGAGATATGCGTCCACCGTCGTTTTACGTTAAGCGCAATCTTCCACGAGCAATAAAGCAACTGTTTATGAAATCATTAAAGGACGGGAAGCCAACGGCCGAAGTCATTGTTGCACGCTGGAGTGCGCGGTACACCCTGCGAAACCAGCGTTTTTATAGGGTTTCTGCAACAATTTATGCGCGTAAACAATTCGTCGCCGACAGCTTGGAATCTAAACAACGAAGTGGAAGTGAATCCACTTTATCAAAATAACAGCTGCAGATCTTTTATGAGAACTTTGACAAGCCGCCGCGACACACCCAGCCCACGGATAGTTTGTCCGCGTCGTTCCGAGCGTGTTTCGCTCGGAGATCCGTACTGTCCGAAGAACGCGGAAAGTATACACGGACGGTCACCTTTTTGATGTTGTATATCCGCGTGAGCATTCCAACGCCTCGGTCGTTGAGGATGGTCAGCTTCTCGGCGATCCGCTGAGTGGTCACTTGAAGTGATCGGGCCATGTCGACGCTCAGTCCGTCCTCCGCTCACCCACAACCCGACGGAACGGCCGAAGCACGGACGCACATACACGCACAACACCACGGTGAAAAGGAAAAAGAAAACCACGCGGCGGAAACTCACTTGACAAACATCGCGCGTCAGAGGCGCCTGCTTTGCTCGAGCAGGGCCTCGGCACAAACACACACGGTAACGAAACGCGGCCGCACGTCCATAGCACACAACAAGCGCGCTAGCGACGATGAGCAATGCCGGAAGCGACCCTGCCCTATATTTCTCATTCACGGATGTCTCCGGATTCTCCGCATCTACGCGATACGCTAGATGTTAGTTACAGATGTCGCTACAGTGCGGCGCTGCTAACAAAAGCTTTATATTTCAAAACTATTTTAAGCATTAAATTTAGAAGCAAATGTTAATTATAATAAGTAATTAGCTATATTAATAAGTTTAAAAGCAGAAATATGTTTTAGTACTTGAATACTTTGCTGCTTTCGGTAAGTGCTGGTGTTATCAAAACCCGACGTGAATGACGTGTTTGACTCTCATAATCGCTTCATCCGCTATCAACAAGCAAATACATAGCCTCTAAGATCAACAATTTAAACTTAGAAGGCGTCATTAAGACACGCAAATTTGAACCCCACCTAATATTCACGCTTTCTTTTTGATACAAAATTAGGCACGATTTCTTAAATTTTGTAAATAAAATAATTAAAGTTAACTGGAGAAAGACGGTTCTTATCAATCGGTGGTGTACAAATCCACGCCTCACGCGTCATAGTGTAGCGCCCTCCAAAGTTAAAATGGAAATCTTATTGGCTATGCTTTTGCTGGTTATATTCGGCAGAATAAATTTTGACAGCAACAAACACGTTACGCGTCGGGTTTTGGACACCACCTATAAACATTTTTATTTACAAAGAAGGATGGTTTCCAAGTGGCAGTGCTAACTTGTGTTGCCGCCAAATCTCGGAGGAGAAATATAGCCTCCTAAATCTACGTGCGTCGATCTAGGAGGCTGTGCAACCTACAACTAGCTACAACATCCAGACGTCAGAGGTGCTGCTAAACATCCTGATATGCTATAATATGCACGGCCGGGGTATTTGCTTTGGTAGCATATACAGTTAACTCTAACGTCACCGTACGACTGTTCGAAGCCCGACTTGTACACCGTATCTGAAGGGCTGAAATCACACAATTATTTAGCGAACGCCAGCTGCGACTCCAGCCAGCAGAGGCCAGCAGCATCTCTAGGTGTTGTGTGAGCATCTATCCACCGATAGGAGCAATGAAAGCCATGAAAGTGTGACGCGTGTGATTTGTATGCATGCGCTACGGTCCATGGCCTTGTGTATGTGTTACCTGCACCGTTTCGGCGTACCGCCTCTGTTACGCGGCGCCGTTTGTCACTTATGCGCATAGATTCGCTCGAGCCGGCGCCCAGCGCGCCACGAGTACCGCCCGCATCGTCTCCACTGAGGACCATGGATGTGCTGCCTCGGTGGTGACCAACCGTGTTCTTAGCGCTGCGTGCCGCCGAGTTTGATTTCCTGTCAAGTTGGCGAGTGTGACCCGCACGTACGAAGCCATGGACGATCCGCTCGTAACGCGGGTCAGCCCCCGGGCCAAAGTCCTGTCCGCCCTTTTCTACGGCATCGTTTCGTTCCTCATAATTATCATCAACAAAGTCGTGCTCACTACCTACGGGTGAGTTCAACCCGCGGCGTCCCATGCGTGTTATGTAACCTTGCACGGGCACTCTCACTTTCGCCTCCAGCAATCGGTTCTCGTAACACGCTCGTTTCTTCTTCATCTTGCTCACCTGTCTAAACTGTCATACAAGACGGCGGGGCGCGTTTATACGGTTTTGTGTTTTTGTCTTCTCCCGACAGGTTTCCATCGCCGCTTTTCTTGGGAGTCGGTCAGGTATGTCCAGCTTCCATCCCTTCGTTAATAGATACAGATGCACGAGATAGAGGCTATCTTAAAAAGTTTTCATAACTACTGATAGTCAACTCTGTAGCGTGCTATCCACAGATCTGTGGTGCCATCGCGCAAATTTGCAGAAGAAAGTAAGAAATAAATGTGTGCGCGCTCTGGGGAATGCGCTCCTAGCACATTGGGGTCGGTTTATTTTGCTTTCCGCGACTTTGTTTCCACCTGTGTACCACTTTTTCTCAGCGCAGGAAGCAAGCGAGCGCTATTACGTGGTGTTTTGATTGTGAAAAAAAGTGCATACTGACACGTACACTACCACGCGTCGTTGTTCGCACAATGGAACCTCGTATTTGTGTATCAGTGGTGTAAAGCTGCGACTTTAATTAGTAACATTCCAGTCACACAGGGCGTTCTCAGTCGCGATCGAGCCCGATGTCGGTCGAATTTCTCCATCGTAGCTGGCTCTCTCTTGCAGCTTGCGCTAATGAGCCGATCCCGATCGAAAGGGCATGTCCCGTGTGGAACACGAAAGTGTGACGATTTCTTCGTATTAAGATTGCACGACTTTTCTCGCGTTGCACAGTGCACGCATTTCGCAAAGCCACATAAAGACAGCCAATGATATATTACCATAGATGTATTGCCTGCCAGCGCCTTCGAATTTTGCTCAAGTGACGTCCGCTGCTTGCTGCTCGATGCGGCGCGCGCGTTTTCCCGAGGTGCGCGTGGCAAAACCGAAACCACTTGACCAGAATATTGGCGCTCACTTCATATTTGGGTGCTCTGCGATACATCGTGGACACACACACGTTACCTGAATGCCGTCGTGCCATGCTTTTTATTTTTTAAATGCGTAAGCATTTTCATGCCTGCCCAACAATGAAACCTGACCCTTCGTCACGTAAGACGATCGCTTTCAAGATATGGCCCGAGCGTCTCGCTTCAACGCGAACTAAGCGGCGAGAACACAGCACACAAGAAGCTGTCGGCGCTCGCCGCACTCTGTCCCCATAGCAGATCGTTTTCAAGATAGTGCCCGCGCAGCTGCACCTCAGCCGCTGCCGGAGTACGGTTGATCACGGTTCAGGATGGTTCGACGTGGATGGATAAGGCGCTAAAGGGCGACAACGGCTTATAATTATCGGAACGTCGTCAGCGCCCCTGGCGCAGCCACCTGCAGTAGTTTGCTTGCGTCATCAATTCACCTTGCGCCGCCGTTCGCAGCAGTTCGTCACGCAGCAGCGCTGTCGTTTATAGTGGTCGAATCAAGTTTCATAACATTGATGATGACACCGGGCTGCGTGGAGATGAGCAAGTGGCACAATGCTTACGCATACTTAGACAACTCCTAGATGAGTTTCTGTGTATAGTCAGCGTATAGTCGGTGCGTGCAAAAGGTAGTTCTGAAAACGCACATTCACTGAATCGCACTCTCGCTGAAGTCTCTCGTCCTCTACGGAAGAAAAAATGCACAAAGGAAAAGACCGGCTACCGCGGGGGTTTTTCCGCTCTTCGTTGCATAGTACAACGACGGGTCCTTCTAATTGGTTTCGGCGGTCTGGGCGCCCTGTTGGAATCTTGATCGGTCTTGATGGTGTCTCCGTGGGCTTCTCTCTGTTCCAAGAAAAATCCGTCGGAGAGGTTGCGCGAGTAATGAACAAAACAATGACGAAAGCTTTTTTTTTTTTTTTTTTTTTTTTTTTTTTTTTTTTTGCTGAAGCATGCAGGGCCGCTTCACCTTTTTTTTTTTTTTTTCTTTATCTATATTTGGCGGAGGGGGAGAGCTGCATTAAAGGGCTCCTCCCTAGGTCTGGCCATGTCGAGCTGACAAGCGCAGTGCATAAAATGCGCGCTAACGATCGTGTCTGCTTAAGTATTTCACTACGCGCTTCGGAAACCTGAAATTTCAAACCAAACGCCATTTGCCCTTCTCGCGGGCGCCGCGCTGTGCGCTGTACCAACGTTGGCTGTACCTATGTACATGTATGTGCCATGCCGTCACTTTCAATGACACGTGACTTCGAGCGTTATTCAAGGCAACGGCTGTTATTTGTTTGATCTGTTGTTTCAATAGACGAGTTAAAGTTTGGCGAAATAATAAAACCTGCAAACCGAATGTCTGCATGTCTTTTGTTTTACTTCGTACCGTAGCAAAGAGAGATGTACAGTCGTGAACAAAAGTATACAGACCAGGGGTTGCGCGAAAAAGCCAATTTTCTCCTGAACGTAACTTGAAATTGAGCACTGCAGTCTAAACTTGGCATTGCGAACTTTTCAGTGTACTCATTAATTCCAGTTTATGCTTGTTAATTACGAAGAAATTCTATTTTTCCGGCGACCTTGTGGTCCGTATACTTTTGCTCACGACTGTGCATGTACTTCCGTTTCGTCTGCTTGTTCCCACGTCGTGCAGTCGCGTGCGCTGAGAGCGAAACTATGTCATTTTTTTATTTCGAGAGCTATTTCGAAAGATTGCCCTTAGGCATAATACAAAGTATATCAAAAATACACGAATAGACTTGAATCATGCAAAAAATCTAGAAGTGAACGATGATACGGTCCATGAATCCAACGTTCAAGGTCGGGTGGGCGGCCAGGCCGAAGGCCTGTTGCCCGTAGGTGGCGGAGAAGGCTTAGGTGAAGTCCTGGTCACGTCCATAATAGGTGTGTCACTGTCACAAAATTTGAATCGTAGTGTCACAAAATGGGCACGATGTATCATAGGGACCGTGAAACTGTGTCATTTGCTACCTTGTTCCAGCGCGCGATCACGCTGTGTGATCCGCTTGCGTCTGCCTCAGTGTCGTGTAGCACTGAATTGTACCCCTATTCTTTTGTTCTCGTGCACAGTGTGCAAAATCGTGCACTGCGTTGCGCGAGACGAGACAAACGCAACAGCTCGCGCGCTCTCGACCGTCAGCGGAAATGCGTCGCGCAGCAAGAAAAGCGAGAAAAAAAAAAAAAAAAAGCGGGGCTCGTGACGTATGCGTCATGCGATCCTCCTGCTCCGGTATGAGATTCCTGAAATCACGGGTAATAGCGACACTGCAATATTTATGTCTCTGCTATCAGTGAACCAACTTGAAAAAAAAAAAAAAAAAAATTCTTGCGGTAGAACGCTCCAAAAAGGGCACGTAACCACTTTTTTTTTTTTTTTTTTTTTTTTCGCTAGTCCGCATGAACGTGGTACCAAATTATACCGAAATAGATATCTCTGCTATGAATATGTGTGTTTGCATTTGACTATTCGAATCGGTATTCGACACTTACTATTCATATTTGAAAAACTTGATACTATTCGCACATCCCTACTATGTAAACACTTATTAACTGCCGTGGCGATTAAAAAGCACGTAACAACGGCCTGGTGAGGGGCCCTTTACGTTCCGAAAGTAAAACGGCGTTTGAAAGACCCGCCCGTACTGCTCGAGTCTAGCAGGCCGTCAGTTCAGTCGATCTTTAATAGCCCTACGTTTGCGTATGCAAACACTCCGTGCGGAGTTATAACTGTGCATTGATATGTATTTCGTACTTTTCTTTTTAAAATTTTTCGTGAGCCAGTGGTGAATGGGGAGCCATTTGATGTTGTTGCTGTGGTTTCACTGCCGAGGTGCAGTTGTCATGTGCGGGAGTAAAACGTACGACGTGCCGCGGAAACTGTTCTTTGGATTCACAATTTAATTACCCATTTACGTACACTTCACTTTACCACAGTTGCACAGCCGAAGCGTCTTAATTGTGTTGAGCACTGAAGGCAAAAAAAAAAAAAAAAAAAAATCTGCAACGGGCGATGTAGTGCAATTTCGCAATAGATCGACGCGTGCAAGTGGCAAGTTAATTGTCTTGCGGACATATATTGATCAAACTGACTACGTTACAATTTGGATTAACCGTATTCACAAATGGCAGTGCCGACTCCCAAATGGAGGGAGAAGAAAAAAAAAATCACGCAGAAACTCTGCTGCGGATGGCGGCGTAAGGTGAATTGACGAAGCAAGCAGACTACTACATGTGGCGGCGCCAGGAGCGCTGATGACGCTTCGATCATTATAAGCCGGTATCGCTATTTAGCGCCTTATCCACCCGCGTCGAATCATTATCAACCGTGACCAACCATACTCCGGCGGCGGCTGCGTATGGCGCGGCCGCGCAGACCCCTATCTTGATAGCGATTTGCGATGGGGGCAGAGAGTGCGGGGAGGGCTGATAGCTTCGTGAGCGCTGTGTTCTCGTCACTTAGTTCGTGTTCAAAGTGAGAGGCAGCACGAAGGTGAATTCGCGCGCTGCTGCAGGCCGGCGCACTATCGTCTTACGGGACGGGCGGACGGTTTTTCTCGTTGGGTAAGCATAGAAATGCTTACGTGTTGTAAAAGTGAGTGACGCTTCACTTCGTGAATAACACGGGTGATGCGCAAGCGTGTGGACTCCGCGAACATATGCGCAGCGAAAACCGCGGCGTCGACGCACAAACGGAAGGGGCGCGAACGCGGCGATTCTCTTCTCCTCCTCCCGGTGCCTCCCTCCTCCGACGCTCGCTTTCCCTCGCGGCTACAAACAATTCCGCCGATTTCACAGACGGGGCATCTACGCTTGCGCGTGAAAGCCTCGCATATGGCCTGCCAGGGAAAGTGAATGTACGGCACCGCATGTGCTAGCGGCTTTGCGGCCGCGTCCTGCGGAAACTGTGGCTGTGATACAGAGATAAAGCGGTAATTGGGATAGGATTGGTCTTATCGGGCACCGCACTGTGATGGTGTAATTATGGTGTACTAGAATACTGGGAAGTGCGCCGTCCGCGGCGCAATCTGAACGCAGGGGAGGGGGCCGTAACGTTGTATGTCCTCCCAAAGGCAGCACCTGAGAGCACCTGCGCCTACCCTTTCCTTTCGCCGCTCGCGCCGCTCCTCGCCGCGCGCCATCACGTGGTCTCAAATGACGTCAAACGTTCCGCCGCGCTGCAGGAAAACCAACTTCACGGACGCGACGCCGTCTCTTCGTTACCGTCAATGCCTCAACATCTCAATCCGCCGCTTCGGTAACACGCGTGACATGACATATATAATGTCGCGAATGACAATAATGACATCATGAATGACACGCACGCATACGACATGAAATGCAGACATGACATACAGAACGAATGACATAGCATACATGACATGTGATTCGTGTCATGATATGAACGACATGAATATTGCATGGCATGCCATGATAAGAGTGATATGCATCGATGATATGAATGAATGACGTACATGACACTAATGGCATGCAGGCATAACATGAATGATGCATCATGACATGAACATGAATGACGCGTGCATGACATGCCATACATGAAAAGATTTGTACAGGCTCAGTAAGTTGGTTATGTTTTGTATGTCCCGAACATTTACCCTTTTGAGAGTGTTGCTCTTTTCTCTCTGAAAAGTGCACCAAACGACGTCACAGTGATACCCAAGCTGTTAGAAGTGAGATAGAAATTTCTTTTCGCGTGCACCGTAAACTTAAATAGCGCCAGCGTTTATTGGGACTTTCTGCCACGGTGGCAGCATTCACCTTGCGGTAGGCCTGCGGGAAAATTGTCGGCACATATGACGGAGACGCAGGGTTCATATTGACGTCTCATGCCAACGAAGGGCATGCTAAAAATTTTTGGGCGTATCGTTGGCTTCTATTCAAGCTGTAAGCACATTCTAGAGGCACGTGCATGGAGGGGGGGGGAGGGGGGCAAGCAATGCAACGTCAGCATACACTCGCTTCACGTGACGCACACTGCTTATCCACTGCTCTCGCTGGTCGCAGAGGCTCGGCCGCATCAAGAAACGAAACAAAATTGTTTCCGGTGGACAGCTAAAATAATTGTTCGCATCCAACAACATGCGAGACATTTATAAGCTGTGACTTAAGCGTGCACACTCTTTCGCTATGCATTGACTGCAACAAAATTCATGAGAGATGCCGTCAAGCCACCCTACATGGTGGCATCACTGTCTCGTTGCACACTTCGACGCAGCTCCAAGTTCGATTACTGCGTGCCCGATGAGTGGCTTTACTGCATAGCGTTGGAACAAATTTGTTCAATGACAGAAGTATGCGTAACTCTGCTCCTTTTGGGAGCATACACAAGGACAACCCATGCCTGCTGATGACAGTGCCACCTCACGACGTCATCAAAAAAGGGGCCCGCACTCTGCACACTTCCCAGTTTTCTAGTACATTATAGCATATCCCTGTGAACATGTCATGCACAAAATGAGACAACGCAAACGGGAAGTGTTTGATCTGTCCTTCTTAGGCTTTGTTTGGTCGTAATTTTAGTTCGCCATTACCACACTTGCCGGAATGTTTTGTAGAATCAGAAGTATGTAGTCAGCTATGGGGACACGTAACCTTGTTTTTATTGTCAGTGGGTCATCAGCCATAAGGTCAGCACTGCTGCTACTGCACCAGTGCAGCTTGACGCGCTTAGGTGTTTAGTGTAGATAACACAAGAGATGGAAAGTAACATTTTTCTTCCTCTTGGAAAATCAGTTCTGGCAAATATCGTCACTGATTGCAGTGTTGTGCAAACGGTCTGCTAGGTGGCACACCAAAGTTTATGCTTAAAGAAACCAATAGTTTAGGCCACAGGCCTTCAATGGAGATTCTGCACTAGGTGTCCATTACGTTCCAGAAATGGCTGCTCATTGTCATTTCATCACAAACTAGCCTTTCCGCCAGAGTGCCGAATCGATTTTATTTTTTTTTCCTTCCGGTTTTCGTTTTGGTTCAGCGATAAAGGTTCAGTTCTGATTCAACTGCGGAGCGAAAAAAAAGCTCATTTGCATAACCGAAGAATAACTTTGGGAAAACAGTACAAATTTATTTTGTACAGGAACTCGACGCTGCTGCTAAGCTGCGCTCGAAGATTACGCCTGTTGTTCTTCAGGCCGCGCATAGTTACAAAAGAATTATGCAAATCCAACACCAATGCTGGAATCTTTGTGAAGCAAACCTTTATTGCGGGAGAGAGAGAGAATATATTGAGGGAACGCAGAGAGTCCTCCAGCCTGCTATTCCGTTCAGAGGAAAAGGGAAGAGGCAAAAAAGTGAGGGAGTGAGGAATATTGATGAGACAAGCAGTAGGATGCGATTATATACACATTCATGTTCGAAGGGCCCGTTCACAGCCTTGAATGTAGGCCTGTGTGTTTACTAAATAGTAGACATGTGCGAATAGTCATCAAGTTTTTCAAATACGAATAGTAAGTCTCGAATATCGATTCGAATAGTCAAATGCAAACAGACATATTTATAGCACAGATATTTATTTCGGTATAATTAGGTACCACGTTCATGCTGACTAGCGAAAAAAAAAAAAAGACAGCCAACTATACCAGACAATCACGATCAGTTTTAAACGCGCGATACGTCTGTCAATAAAAGAACTGCGTGAATAGCCTCTCAGTAATTTTAGAGCCTCATTGGTCGCAAGCTTACCGAGAATGACTGGTTGCTGTATGACCATGTTTTGAAAAGGCTTGTTACGTTGAAAAAAGTTCAGAGGTTCTGGAAAAAGAAAATAAAAAGCTGCTGAATGACTTGTGTGCCCGTTCCGAGGAAAACATCAGTGGTTGTAGCGTAAATGATAAAACTGCTACCATGACTAGATTGCAAGAAGAAGCACTGAATTACAGAATACAAGCAAAAATTGCATGTTGTCATGCAGGCTTCCGCGGCAAAACTGAAAACACAGCGTGCATAGCCCATTTTATTTCGGCATTGCTTCGAAAATGTTGTCGTTTCATTTCCTAAATTTACAGTACTTGGTTTAGCAGACGGAGAATAGTTACCCAGCTCACTTTGACAGTAGGTTGTTGGAAAATATTTAGTTAGTTGCGATATTCGAAAATATTGAATAGTTAATTTTCGAATACGAATAGTTAGTGTGTAATGTTCATGTTCGAAATTTCAAACATTCGCCCACCCTTACTAAATATTCTAAGAGAGCCTTCATGACTCACTTAATTGATATGTCCGGTCAGCGGCCCAGTAACACTTTTTTACTGAATGCCCTGTTGTTAAGGGGCACTAACGAATAGATCAACGAACAGATCAATGAACAGATCAACGCCTGCCGTTGAAATCATACTGGGGACAAGCAACGAGTATATGTGATCCACTATCTCAGGTAATTTGCCTGCATCACAATCTGGCGAGTTCGTGCTTTGGATGCAATTGCAAATATTGTCACGTTAACCCTAGTACGCCCCTTGACGCAATACGCTAAAAACCGTACTAATGGTGCTGCTACTTTTAAAACTATAGGAAGATGGTGTGTATTTACAAATGGAGTAGCATAGTTAAGCCACAAGAGTAGGCAATGCATCAATGGTGAACTCCAAAAAAGGTTGCCAACCTGAACCGAAAACATATTTTTTTCTTTTCCGTTTCACTCCGGAGTGAAAAAAATTGCTACGTTTAGGTTCAGTTCTAGTTTGAGCAAAAATGATTTTTTTTTACGGTTTTCAGTTGACTTCCGGTTCGATACTCTGCTTGCAGCAGCTCGATGACTATGCTGTTCAGCTTCTAAGCACAGTCAAGGGTGCTGGTTCCATTCTATGCAGCTGCATTCTGGTGTGTGTGGAATGTGAAAACACCCGTGTACTTAGGCACGGGCACAAGTGAAATGACCTCAGGTAGCCAAATTTACCTTTGGGCCCTCCTCAACAGGGCTTACTTATAGCCGAGATGATGCTAAACCCTGTTGGTTATTAGTGCTTGTTCGGCAACTACTCGCACAAGCCAGAAACAGGTGCCCTAGTATGCTTTGTTATACCCAGCTGGGCTTGAACTCGAACTTTGAACGCTGCTTTCGTTTATTGCGAATGTTACTCTGTGCAACTATGGGCGCTTGGAGAGTACATGGTAATACAGAACTAGAGGATCGTTTCCTGGTCCACAATATTATACCGATTCCTCCCGCTCGAATCTTTGCCACTCTTATTATCCACTGCTCATGACTGGCTGATCCCATTGATAACACGTGGTCGGAGTGTCACTCTGACCACTGGCGAAGTGCGTGAGAAGCAATAGCGTCAGAAAAGGTATCGCTACAAAATGGCAACCATGGATGAGTTGAGAAACTACCACAGTGAAAAAAAAGAGGCAAATGAAACATACAGGGACAGGAAGGAATGGATGTCACGATGATTCACTTGCAATCAAATTTTGTTATTGTAGAAGCAATGCAAAAATAAGAGAGTGTAGACTGCCACCTATCAGGTTTGTCTCCATGATTTGGGATGCTTGAATTTAATTTTGGTAGCAGCTGCATTCTGATGGGGATGCAACACAAAAATGCTTGTTTACTGTCATTGGGTGCATGTAAAAACCCCAAGTGGTCTGAACTAATCTGTAGTGCCCCACTACAGCGTGCCTCATAATCAGATCATGGTTCTGGCCCCTGATACCCCAGAATTTAATTACAATTTTAGCAATAAAGAATGCAACTTGATATATCAACTTCCACATTTCTTCAATTCTTCTGGCAGCATTTATCGTAACACAAACATATTTTTGCCTGCTGTTTAGACTGTTCTCTATGCAAGATTTCATAAGGCTTGAAAGCTGTAATCACAAAGATTGTAGTGCTTACACTGTTGACTTTTGCAACTTTTGCAGGCTTGCGCATGTAACGGTGCAATTTTGCTGACTGAGAAAGTATGGCCAAATTAGTCTGGGACCAAAAAATTCTTGTCTACTTTGCAGATGGTTATCACTATTACCCTGATATGGGCATTAAGGCAAGCAGGGTTCATAGATTTCCCAAATATATCGTTCGCCACCTGCGCCAAGGTAAGAATAAGTGAACATATTGCATGTTTCAGAAAGGTTTGATTTTGTCATTGCTGCTTCTGTGACGAAAGTTTCTTTTTAAATTTTTACCTAAAGTATGTCTTCATTTTCATTTACAGATACTGCCGCTTCCAATATTCTTCGGAGCCAATCTAATATGTGGCCTTGGAGGCACACAAAAAATTAGGTGCACTATCACTTTAAATATTTGTATTCACTAGGTAGCACCATCAGAAATGTTCCTCAGCGAAAATTTCAATACATTTTTCTGTTACCTGCACTAGCTTAGTTCTCAAGAGGAAGCATTGAGCAAGGCAAGGGTCGGTGGGACAGGGTATGGTTATTCATGAACACTAAAGTGGAAACAGGGGAACATAACTCTAGAACATCAAAGCAAAGAAAAAAAAAACCTTTTGCTGATGTATGCCAGTTCAAGCAGCTCATACGTCAAAGACAGCGCAGCTGTATGAGAGAGCTCTGACATCCTTCGGAAGCCCTATAGACCTGTTTTGCCATGGCTTGAAATCTACCGAAGACTTTGCAAACACTTGCAAATGCCGCACCAAATCCAGTGCAATTCCTTCGCTATACCCGAGCCTTTTCAATTGCTTCGCTATACCCGAGCTAGCACTTTATGCCCTCTGTTATATCTTGGCACATGTTCCTGCATGCTTTGCCCACTCTACTGACACCTGCGTCTGGGCCATGTGTTCTGGTTGCCTGGTAGCCTGCATTGCTTGATGTTCTTAGGTCATCATTGATCCAGCTGTACATTCTCACCAATGCCTTGCCCATATATGGCTCCATAGAGGTTCCAATGCAGGCTGAATTGTGGAACTCCCCTTAACAGATATAAAACCAAATAGATACAAGGGAGGTAAAAGAAGGCAACATCCAATCTGCAGTATACAATGAAAAGAAAGTGTGTGAACATCAGGCACACATGGCAAAAGGCAGAAAGACATGCAATGTCACAATGAGATATGCTGGGGCGACAGTTCTTGTAAGGCTACTGTATGAGATATGGGAGCCATTTCAACCATTTTGCTGGGAATACTGTTGAGGCAGATGTCGCAAGACAGCACAGATATCTTCTATGACAAGGCTTGACCAAACAGGCACCTAAAACTTAAATATCTGAGGAGCAAGCTACATGTGAGCAGCAGTGTTTCAGGGGAAGACAGAGTGACCATAACTGTAGTGATGCTTACGAAAGACACGCATGAGAAAAAAAAGCAACAGATATATAACAGCAGTTACATCTAGTGCAATAATCAGTAGCAGAAAGAGTGAAATGTCTTGAAATGTGTCTTGGGCAACAGATCTATGTCAAGCTGCATTCTTCACTTCGATTCTGATGGAATCTAAGGCAGGAAAGAGGATTTAAGTAGACCTAGACTTGGCACTTTGTTTAAGAAGTAGGTGTGAATGTCGGCACCCTTGTATTTTGGCATGTAGCATCACATTTCTGATTGATAGTGGACTGCGAGAAACACAAAAGCTGTTAGAAATGTAACCCTGCAGATGGAAATATAAGATGACTTAATTTGTTATAACCCAAGCATGGTACCCGATTTCTTGGTTATGAGGTTGAAGCCACAGAGAAAGAAACAGGACCATAAACACCCCTTTGGTCTCGGTTCAACTCTGATAACTGTCTCGTGAAAAGCTGCAATTTAAGGAACATGCGTGGGCTGCAGTACCCAAGCTTACAGCATCCCACGGAGTTACCACGGCAGCCACAAGCATGGGACATTTACAGTCACTAGATGGCAGTAGCATGGTGTGAATTGAGATTTGCGGAAAACATGTGTAACATTATCCGGCCACATTGTAAGGTGGCACGTGCGCTTCTGAGTGTTTTTCTCCTGTTCCAAGTTTGCTGTCCACAATTTGTCTTCATAACAGATGCGACATATTTATCGTTCATGTTGAGCTAAGGTTTCGTGGTCTTTCTCTGCAGTTTACCGATGTTCACGGCATTACGTAGGTTCTCAATTCTCATGACTATGATCGGCGAATACCTAGTGCTGAGGTGAGTTCAACTTTTCTCTTGTCGTATCTGTCCTTGTTTGAGAAGCTTTAGAACTAAAATGTATGTTGAATTATTTCTTTTGCCGGTTTCTGTTTTGTTCTTTGGGTTGTTTGCCATAGCTGCACTGTAGGTCTTGTTATGCCATACCTCATGCTTTATGTTAAAGCAACCAGCTTAGGCTTACAGAGGAATTACACAGAATTGCTTTCTTGACCTCTGTGTTCTACAAAACTAGCTACCTCCATAGTTGCTTCGGGTACCTTCATGGAGGTGGTTTAATTATTTCTTCAGCAGTTGTGACAGCTGAGAAGCAGTAATGGTAGCAATAAAAATTATAGTGGAAGCATATTTCTGTTAATGTAGTAATGACATTACTGCAAAACTGGATTTTATGTTCAGTGTTGTAGGCTCTGCCATTACAGTAAAAGTGATACCAAAGGGGTTGCAACAAAGGCGAATATGTAGTGATGCAAGACTATCGATAGTACCATTGAAACTGTGCTATCACTAGTACTATCGATAGTGCACTATTGATAATGTAGTACTATTGAAAGTGCACTATCGATAATGTAACATCAAGGGACGTACTGCACCTAAACACTACAACATAATCCTTGCACCGTTTCTCTACATGTCCCGAGCCATGTGCTATGCATACAGCAGTAACAATTGTAGCCCTCTGAGCGGTCCTAGTGCACAATAGTAATACTATCAGTGTTATTACTATCGATAACATTTCTTACAATATCGATAGTTTAAAAACTCTATTGGAACTAGAGACAGTCATTTTACTGATAGCTTTGCATCAATACACGTATGTCAAAGATGTGCTTTGAGAGAAAGCAGTGAATTTTATCTTAAGGGAGAAACTCTAATCTCTCACGGGAAACACAACAAGAACACTTTTCTGATGTCAATCATACTTATTACACTCCTGAGTTACTAAAAATAAGGGAGTAGTTACTGTGGTTGATGGAATCTACCTTTATCATTTGACAGCGTGTGTAACTTTTGTTAGGCAAAAGTGGCAGGCAATGATGAGACACCTTGTGTCAGCAGATTTGTTTTCCCGAGACAGCCGCTGTAAAAAGAATGACGGTTGATCATTCATTTCCTCAGGAAAAAGCCTCAGACGGGCGTCGTGATCTCTGTGTTTGCCATGGTGGGAGGTGCAATGATTGCTGCCTGGTGAGTGCTTGCTGTGTAGTCTTTGTTACTTCAGTATTGTAAGTAATAAGTAGTGAGGTTATGTAACTTATAAGTAGTAATAATGTGGTTAGAATTCTTGGGATGCTTTACACACTTTGCGGTTTGTTTGTTTCTGTGTTCCAACCATTCTCACACCAACTTGGGTCGCTGGGTAGTCCATGGCCTAATGAGTAGAGCATCGCGTTGCTGAGCTGAGGGAACCATGTTCAAAACCGACTGTTGGGCCAACTTGCGTCACTGAGTATGTGCCGCTGGGTATGTACCACTCCTGAGTGCCAAAAATAATACTTCAAAGTTGTTCCGGCGAAGGGCAGAATCGAACTTGCATCATACAGTCAAACCTCGATTTAACGAAATTCGCGATGTAGCAAACTATTTTCATTTCCCCGTCTTAGTTCTGTTGAATTAACGAAACCTCTATATAACGAACCTCAATTTAACGAAATTTGCAATGTAACGAACTACTTTCATTTCCCCATCTTAGTTCTAGTGAATTAACGAAACCTCGATATAACAAAATTCTCGATATAACAAAGTTTCTTGCTGCAAGTACAACTTAGTTATATCGAGGTTTGACGGTATATTCAGGCAGTCTTGTCTAAATATATATTAAGATGCACCACAAGTGGACTTCGTGGCGACACAGCTAGGTGGCACAGTGTGCCCAGAAGGAAGTGCGAGAGAGGAGGTCGGCTGCAGTGCGTGCCTCGTACATGACACGTTTCAAACTTCAAATTTTTTCAAACTGCTAAAAGGCAGGGAAACAGTATAGACACTTGTCTGTGTCAGTTTTGCAGTGTCTGTTCCTTTGTGCCTGTCAACAGCACAGCTGGCAGAGACCTATGGTGTATGACCGGTAACAATTCTAACTAATCTAACTAGCACCTATAGCCGCATTGTGAGATTAGCAGTTTTATGTAATCGAAATGCTGTGTTGGACGTTAACGCTGAACGAACCAAATGAGTATGATACCTTATGTAGCGTTTCTAAAGTTATGACTTCTGAATTGCAGCATGTTGGCTTCCTATCATCAGTGATGTGGCTAAGCTTGGATAGTGTGATGATAATATTATTCCAATTATCTTCCTTTACACGCTTCAGTAACAGCTTAAGTGGTGCTCCGCTCATGTTATTGTGATGATTGGCAGGCCATGAGTGGTGGATGACAATTGAGTGAAAGAAATTGTTAGAACGAAAGAACGATTATGTGAACACTAATGGTAGTTTAGTGAACAAATAAAAAGCATGTCCTGGCTGATGTGGAACTACATGAACAAATTAAAAGATACAACGCCCGTGTGCTTGCATTGTAGTGCACGTTAAAGAACCCCAGGTGGTCAAAATTAATCCGGAGCCCTCCACTACGGCATGCCTCATAATCAGAACTGGTTTTGGCATGTAAAACCCCAGAAAGAAGAAGAAAAAATGAATTATGGGGTTTTATGTGCCAAAACCACGATCTGATTATGAGGCACGCCGTAGTGGGGGGACTCCGGAAATTTGGACCACCTGGGGTTCTTTAATGTGCACTTAAATCTAAGTACACGGGTGTTTTCGCATTTCGCCCCCATCGAAATGCGGCCGTCATGGCCGGGATTCGATCCCGCGACCTCGTGCTCAGCAGCCCAACACCATAGCCACTGAGCAACCACGGCGGGTAAGAAGAAAGAAGAAGTAATTCTTTTATGCATCTGCATGGTTCTAGATCCAGTTGTGTAGCATACCGCTTCCTTCTATTTGCAGAATTTGAAAGGCCTGTGGCTAATAGTTTTGACAAAAATGTTATTTTGTGAAAAGTTCATAACAAAAATTAACGATAAACTGATACTTGGGTTTCTAAATGTTTTGAGCTTTACAGGCAGCCCAACTCTGACTGATAGCATAAAAGGAATTTAAAAAGAGCAACCATGTTCATGACTTCTCCAATTGCAATTCTTCCATGCCACCTTTCAAATTCTCGCCCCACCTTAATCCTTTGTGTACACAATTGTGCACGCCAAGAAAGTGTGTCAACAGCAACAGCATTGATGAAAGTAATGGTACTTAAAATGCGTCTCATACATCTTGAAACTGTTCCGATTGGAATCATGTTGTAAGTTTGAATAACGGGTTCAAAATGTTTGAGTAAAACGAGCGGGAAGCTGGACGGTTGTGTGTACTTGCTCGGTGCAAGTATGTCATATGTAGTGGGTGTACTCCTTCCAGTGTTTTTCGCAGTATGTTGCATCAGGCATAACTTTCAAGTGCCTGGATGGGTGCTTTTCAAGCCCCCTAGACATGAAATAGTTGGTGTTCCTGCAGTGAGTTTTCACATGGAGTCCGTGTTCTCTTAACTCGACAAAACTCGCTAAAGAATTGAAAATTCTTAATCTGTTCTGCAGCTGTATGCCTTTTATGATTCTGAATATGCAAGAAATGCAGTGAAAGTAAGTTTTCAGCCAACAGAACTCATTGGCGTCTGAAAGGGTTTGCCACAGCTCTGTCCTGTGTTAAGCAGTGGATTAGACTGGCCATGCATTTGGTCATAATAGCAGGGCTTGGAATAGCCATGTGTCCATGGATTGCCTTGCACCGAATTGAGTCCTCTTCCTTGCAGCAAGGACCTGTCCTTCGATCTTGGCGGCTACACACTAGTCCTGCTCAATGATTTTTTCACTGCGGCCA
Source organism: Dermacentor silvarum (assembly GCF_013339745.2). Lineage (NCBI taxonomy): Eukaryota > Metazoa > Arthropoda > Arachnida > Ixodida > Ixodidae > Dermacentor > Dermacentor silvarum. The sequence goes on along the minus strand of NC_051164.1, from coordinate 52,065,031 downwards.
ACATCATATGCGTTCGCAAGGTCGTCGATGCTAAGGTATGCGCACTGGTCACTCTTTGACATCAGAAAACACGACATTGTTAGCAACACCCCAGTATGGACTGCAACTCCAGTGTTGTTTCTGTTCAGTGCATTGTTCTAGAAATCTCATAACTCTAAACTTTATTGCGTGAGACCAGATCAAGGTTACCAAGCTGTTCAATTTTCATTGAGTAGTCCAATCAAATTGGCCAAACTGCATCATTTCCCATGTTCAGATGCAAAGTAATAAACTTTATTATCAGTGATTGACTACAGTTTATGAGTTATATAAATGGTTATGTGAGGTGTTATTTTATTGGAGCTTGTTATCATGTTTTATCTGTGGTGTCAACGCAGTCCTACACTTATGCCATTTTCTCACTTACAAAGGCTTTTGGTATAAGAGTCATTGGAACACTTATTTTCACTCCAAGTGGACTTGATATTTGCCTTTAGTGTTCTTTTAAAACAATGCATAATTCACTGTGAGCCAGCGCGTGGCTATTACCCCCAACGAATTGTTGGAAATAAAGTTCTGAATTTGAAATTGTGGTGCAGAGCTCATTTTTGCAAGTGTTTTCGTCTGAACAGCTTGTGACATGCTTTTTGTGCTTCTGTTCCTTACGCTAGGACCTCACCAATTATGAGCTTCTCTTCTACAATGCCTTGCTCATGGTGGGACCTCTGGCTATTATGTCGTGGGCTGTTGGCGACTTGAACATGGTGAGCTCATTACAGTTGAGTGTTGCCTGTTGTCATGTGGCCATAGAGTTAACATTGGTGTTTTCGTGGCCATAGAGTTAACATTGGTGAAAATACAAACACACTAGTATACTAAAATCTATGCTCAGCAGGTCACACTGTGGAAGCAATGCAAATGTTTGCCTGACTGTTTGCTTTTATGTAAGTGCTAAAATGCTGCCTCACTGGTGAACGTAAGCTGACTTATTAAGCTACACGAAGTCTTGTTCCTGAACTCAATCTGAAGCTGAACTTGTTAGGGTAGTTTTTACCATTACTGTGAAGAACTGCTACTGATATCACAATGTCCTGTGTGGTTCTTTGTCAACATATCTAATAATCCCATATGATATGGGAACAAGTGATCGTTTATGTGTGATCACACTTGATCATATCTGATTATTGAATATTGTCTTGTAGTCAATGTGGCGCTTCTTTAGCCCCACGAAGCCCAACATATCATTTTTGCCACCCTAAGTTTGATACTTGAAAATTCTTATTTAAGCTTGGAAAACTTGAGGCAAACCCTATGGTAGCATTTTTATATGCTGGAATGAGTTTGCTCTTGTGTATAGTTCAGCAAACCAGCTACTGAATAAATAATTACGTACTATAGTAATTTGTTGCTCAAGTAACATTTCATTGTTTTTTGGACCAACGCATTCTCCACGGCCGAAAATTAAGAAATAAATGAAGTTCTTTCAATTTTTCTTGGATGGTGGAATGGTGGTCGAGCTTTGCTGGGTTAATTTGTGACCACAGCTTGTTTGCTTTGCTAACTGGCAACAAACCACGCTCGCCAACTGACGCCACAGATTTTGCTTGACACATTGTATGCCGCCTTTCATTGTCATCCATTAACAAAAAAATATTTGAAGCTGAATACCCAGTGCAGACATAAACCATCCTTTCTGAATGATTGAGCTTGGTTAATATTTTAGGCACTGCGTATAAACCATTCATTAAGTATTCGTTTAGATCAGGATATAACAGTAACAAATTTGGAAGAATAAAAATGTTTGGTGAAGATGTCGTGTACCACCTCAAGCAATATAAAAGACAACACACATCTCCTGCAGAAAAGGCTATAAATGTTCAGCTAGAAAGCAATTTGTTACATGCTAACATGCCGTTCAATTTCACACATCACAAGTAAATGTTGCTTGAAAAACTAGTTTCATGTTACCTCTGGTATTTCTCACAACTGAACATTTCCTCGAGCAACAGTGTGGTAGTTAAATGGAGGACGGGTGTAGACTTTTTATTTTTGTCTCCTTGTCTCATATAAGTAGGGCTGCAATTGTAAAAAATTCGACTGATGCAGCGAACTTAGCAAAACTAACTACTGACCATAATTGACTTGGGAGATGCGAAAGAAACGTGGATGTGTAGTAGAACTTGCACCTTTCTTTCTGCTCATAAACATGTTAACAAGTAATGAAAATGCATCAACCAATTGTCTGAAATAAACACTTGTTAGCTTGTGCTTGGTGTGCTGTGCGTTCCATCCCGCTTAAAAGTCTTTCTTGTGCAAAACTGCGTGTTTATCCAATGCTACTGGTACGACAAAACCGCTGTGTTCCAACTGTACTGCGTACCTTTGGTCCTCTCTTCGCTAAAAGGCGCTGGAGTTCCCGCAATGGCTGGAGCCCGGCTTTCTCGGTGCCTTCCTCAGTTCCTGCCTCATGGGCTTCATGATCATGCATGCCACGGTGCTCTGCACAGCATACAACTCTGCCCTCACCACCACCATCGTCGGCTGCCTAAAGGTACCCGCAGCGTTTCCTCACTGCCTCTGAACAACAAACGCTGTTTCCTCGCATTTGGGGAAACTGTATTGTTAACTGACATGTTGGGGTGGGTGAGTAGTATGTAAAACTTTCGAATAACCAATTGAACATTGCCTAATTCAATTCACTCTTTCAATTGAACTGTTGCTATCTGTATAAGTATGAATAGCTTTCGAATAGTACTTATATATCGCCAGCTGTATCCCATCAGAAATAAAAGTTGAAGTGTGGTTAATTTCATCCCGGCGGCTGTAGTAACATGAAACACGAGAAGTTACGTATTGAAGCATCCTATACGTAAATCTGGGAGCCAGGCATTTCTGGCTAAACCGCTATTATTTGCATCCACCGAACAGTCTGCTTGTTTGTTCCTTAGCTCCATTTTATGCTTTAAAAAGAAACAATGCTCCATAATGTGATATGTAATGACAGGAGCTTGCTAACTTGTGTATACTACACTGTATTGCTGAAAACTGCAGTTCATTATTCGATAACTAGTTCAAAAGTATTCAATAATCAATTCAATTCACTTCTGGCACAAGTATTTGATTCGGTTTCAAAAATTACTATTCACGACAGTACGTTTCTGGCTTCTTAATTTCTTGCAATAAGTGAAGGTCTCAGTGCTCCGACCCTTAGAAAAAAATATGGCCAATCACTGATACTGCTTTACAATGAAGCCAAGCAGGTGTGTCTTTTCTGTGCCATATTTGCAAATTTAATTGTGTCAGGATTATCGCTTTTAGGTGCTTACTGAGAGAGACAACTTGGCAGGCCATTGAATACTTGCTGCCATTCCCAGTGTTATTGCTGGTTGGTGTGCCAAGATTGTTCTCAACAATTGCATCATAAAAGGAGTTAGTTTCACACTCACTCGCATTCAACACCATTTGCATAATACTGTTTGTCGTTGGTTTTGAACTGAAATCAATGGAGGTATAAAGGGGCAGGGGTTTTCGACTTGCAGGTACTAGCGAGTGCAGTCTGAGGTCGCACTTCTGCTACTGTTGCTTGTTTTTGAAAGATTAGGCATTTTCTTTCGCATTTCTTTCATATTTGGGCAGCCTGTACTTGTGCTTAGAGTATTTGTTTCAGTGTGAAGACTTGTTGACATTAGCGATCATTGAATTTGTTTTGAATAAAATGACTGGGCAAGTATATTCTTTTTTTTTTGCATATAAGTTTCTTATCCTTTTTCTTCTTCTTTGTTTGCAGAACATAATGACCACGTATGTTGGAATGTATGTTGGTGGTGACTACATCTTCAACCTATCCAATTTTGTCGGCCTTAGTATTAGGTGAGTAAAAGGACATCATTTCGTAGAGCAAAGCAGGCTCTTCAAGTCTTTATTGTAGTTCGCCATATTATGTTACTGTAGGTGACTCTGGAAGTGTTCAGTTTAGTGAACTGTTGAAAACACCTGTTTCCGAGTTTGTTCATTGGAGCTTTATGGACACTTTCAAAGTGTTGCTTGCGTCTTAAGGGCGTAAAGGATTTTGTGCATTCTGTTTCACTTTGTGTAGCAGAAACCTTGGTGCTTGCTTAACATAGCAATGCTTTGGGAAGCATCGTCACATGAGTGACAGTTGCGTTTGGTTGGAACGAAGCTCTGAGCCAAGAGAAAGCAATGCAGCTGCAATACCCAGTAGGTGGAATGGTTAGGTTCAAATAGAGCGCAAAATTCTTTAGGATCTCTTCCACAAGAACTGAAGTAAATTATTTGTTTATTTATTTATTCATAATTCCTGCAGTGCCATAAAGGCATTATTGCAAGGGGGGAACATGGCGCATATTACACTTGGCCACAGTAAGTGCTCTGTGGTCGATCTGTGGTCACAAGCTTTTCTGGAACATAGGGAGGCTGAATCTTCTATCTTTAAATCTTTCGCGATACTTCGCACATTCACATTTTGTTTTGTTTGTCTCCCACTTTCTTATGTGTTTAGTGTTGGCGGGAGCCTGCTGTATTCCTATCTCACCTTTGTTCAGAAGCAGAGCGTGCAACAGATACCCACGACGCAATCAAAGTGAGACCCTTTGCATGATGATGTCTGTTTTATCGTCCTACTTCTTCCTCTTAACCTCCTTGGCTTTCTGTCATTAGCATGCTTCAAAGCAAGCTTAGTGAGCTTCTCGCTGCATGATGCTGCAGGCGGACATGTACTGTGGCTAACACCGTGTCTCATAAGCGTTTTCCACTCTAATGCTTGATTGTAACTCGCATAAAGCGTCGTGTACACTTCTGAATTCTCTTTTCATAAGATGTGCGGCCAAAACTGGTCATTAATTGTTTTCAAAGGAGTGAGAACTGGTCATAATTGAGGCAAGTTCTGTGAAGCTTTTTTATTACAAATAAGTATGGTTGTTCATATGGTAAAATTTTTTTAATGAAGTTGAATACGAATTTTGAGAAAGATGTGTATATATGCATATATAAAAGCGAAACTGCCTTATAATAAACTGAATACCAGATTTCACTTTTTTTTTTTCTGAGAAGCATATAGTACTACATGGAGGCTATATGCTGAAAAAAGCCTCTTTTTATTTATCAACACATATAGCTGCCACCACAACTGTAAGTCAAGGCTACTGAGCATCTTGTCATTGGCATATCAAAAGAAATGTGATATCATTGCACGATGTTATTACCATGATGAACGAGCCATGCTTAACAAGATGCATGTAGAGATTCGGCTATTTATGTACCATCATTAGGCATAAACTGACAGTCAGTCTCATTCACTTCACATTTAATTTAATTTTTTACCTAAAAATGGTAGCATTTGATAAGAATTGAGAAAAACCACATATAGAGCTGACTGTTACGACATATTTTTACAACTAGTTGTGATTCATGTACAGTAAAACCTTGTTAATTCGGATTACCTGGGTCCAAATGAATTAATAACCGAATGCCAAATTATTGAGGGTTCAAGAGAACAATAAATAAATGCTTTCTACATCAACATGATTTTATTTATCAAATGACTCTGCAAATCCTGTTTCGATTTTGCATAAAAGCAGTGCAAACGCTGCAAATCTCATCATCTTGTGACTGACTTGCGGTCGTATCGCTTACGCATTGCACTGAGTCAAAACAAAACTACTGCTCTTCGCAACTTCTTGCGGACGAAACCACTGTAGCGATCGGTGCAGTCACGGAGGGTGACTACACATTTCTGAAAGGCATGCGGCCACTGTGTGCACCGAAGTCGAAACGAAGCTACTGTTAAGTGCAACTGCAACAGACAGAACCGTGGTCACTATTGATGCGATCATGGATGGCTACTATGCACAGGTTAATTCACGTGCCCAATGCGGGGTCATGCGCAGCAGCAAACACAAGAATAAAGGCTATTGGCAACTCCAGAATCTGTTACTTGTCCCAGCGACACTGTCTAAATAAACAAAGCTGGCTATGGCATCAAGGTTCACGGCGGCTCTTTCACCTGGTGCTGTGCTCACGTTTCTGGTTTGTTGGTGTCGAATCGAGGTGTTTCGTGGAAGCCAAAAGAGTCCTTGCTGCTGATCACCTTATTTAGGTTGGTATCAAGGATTTCAGCGAACGAAATTGCAGAATTACTAGTTGAGCTGTGTGTGCAAACGTCGGGCCTGCCCAGTGAGCCACATCAGATTTTTTTAAAGACAAGGAGCCTTTCAAGCGATCCGGAGGTTAGCAAAAGGAAGTGCTTCGTGCGCAGCGAGCCTCTCCAAAAAGTTCCAAGCCATTGTTCCACTGGTACGAGTATGATACTCGACTATTTTTTACCTTCATAGGCAACTCTGCATTCATTTTGCAGTATGTCACATATAGTATCTCAAAATATATAGGCAGTAACGTCTGTCGTACTTTCATGCGCTAAATACGGATATTCTGCACTGATAGAACGAGGCTAGAGAGTGTAAAGTTACCTGGTGAATGTGTCTTGGGATAAAAACACATGAAAGTTTCGTTTGTTAGTTGGCGTGCACCTTTTTTTTTATAGTTAGTTGATGCATGTGTAATAAGCTCGTCTGTATCTCATGACTAGCACTTGTTTGTGCTAGTGTTCAAGGTAGGGCCCGGGCTTGGGAACACAGCAGACACCTGCCGCCCGTAGAAGCTCTCTAAGCCAGGTGAAACGTGAGAAGTGAATAAGAACCAATCGGGATCAAGTTGAGCTTCTTCCAACAGGTTTCCAAAATTTAGTGAGGGGCTTTCTTTTGGCAAAATCAGTTGTATGAGTGTAAATGCATGACTTGCAAACGAATTAAACCAGTTCTAATGGAATTTAGCTTTGTGCGGAGATTCGGAATGCAAACTAGCTGTGTGCTGTGCGCAGCTGGAACGAGCGTTGTTTTCAGTTGCTTCGAAATTTCTTGGGAGCGATAAACTGACAACTCTCTGAGTTGAATGAGCAAACAGCATCTTCTGCTTGCACCACTAAACTAAAGCATGCTATGAAAACGATATATTCGACTCGCGGCGTAACATGTGTCACGGTCAACCTCCGACCTTCCGAGGTAGTCATGTCTGCCTAACGTGGCTGCAGACAAAAGTACATTAGCGAGAATATTCCTGCTGCCTAAAGCATTAGAAACACTAATGCTGGGGTAGAAAACTATAAACCAAGAAAACCAAGTGAATCTTAAGTGTACATCGCTATAATTTATCAAAGCACCTGCCTGAACAAAGTACACTCCGCGATTTGAAACGCCAGCAAAATATTTAAAATAGATAAAAAGAAACCAATGGGTCTACTCACCAGGAAAAAATAAGTCGTCCCGAGTCAAGTGCTTTCGAACAAACTGGTATAGTGTCAGTGAACTTTTTCCAATGTGGAAGTTCTTATCCAATTCGCTCTCCGATGCACGTCGTCTGCGTTTCTGGAAACAATGAAATCATACATCGCTGTCTTTCCACCGCAATGACACGAATAATAGTACACAACAAAAGTCTTTCGATGTGCATCTTTTTTTCATTTTCGGGCTGGCGCGGCATCATGATGATTTCAGAACTACGAGGCATCTCCATGATAAAACATCCTCTTTCTCTTCAAGCCTGAACCTGGATCGTCTGTTTCTCGGCACTGCCTCTAGGTGGCGAGTTTTTACTTGTAGTCGCGAATAAATACAAATAAACAAAGATTTCCTGTTGTTTTATGCTGATGAATGGCGTTGCGGGCTCCACCGCTTTGTTTCGGTTGGACGCTAGTGCCACTTTTGCTCTTTTACGTCTCACATTCGTGGAGCTCCGTGCTTGCCATGCTCCGAGGGTCGTCCGAAATGACTGGTGTGCGGCCAAATACGTCCGAAATAAGAATAGTTTGATGCCATTAAATAGTGCATACGGGGCATTCCGGGACCAAAGGACGAGTCGGAATTAGCGGGGGTCAAATTAACAAGGTTTTACTGTACCTTCAATATGCACTGCAATAGATTATGATAACCAGTACTTGTATTAAGTACCACTGTTACATGTAAAGAAAACTTTACAATTTTTTGGCTCTAATATGAAGTTTGGTAGTGTGGTGCAACCTTATCTTAAGGGGAGATGCTACTAGGAAAATGCGAGTTTTTAAAAAATTAGATTTTTTGTTTTCAATTGTTTTGATAAGTTTAGTGGCTCTACTGTTAATAAAAATCAATATCAAAGCCGAAACACAACTAGAAATGGGTGAAAATGGCGTTTATAAAGAGCACAAGGTGGCTGTTACAAGCCTGAAAGTGTGCTGTCTGCTAGCGTCTCGCAGCTGACAACGTGGCCATTCGTCATTGCAGATCGCACGAGGAGTCCGGCCAAGCCTCATTCTCCAAATAACCATGGTTGCCCGGGCTGCTGCGACGCAAGAAATAATTTTAAAGAGCATGCGTTTTTCGAGCGTTGCGACTTTTTAACTTTATTAAACTTTCAAACGTGTTTTTCTCAGTTCCTCATTTTGTAGCATTCTTAGAGTTTGTGCACTAAAGTTTGTGCACTTTATGCAGTCTGATCACAATGAAATTTGGCGTGCTTATTTTTTAACATGTCCTGGATTCAAAGAAACAACACTCGGAGCTTTCCAGAAATGTATTCAGTAAGATAATTTCAAAAGTTCCTTCGTTGAGAATGGTAAAACTGAAACTCAGCGTTAGAATTTTTCTCTAGAATAAAACACAAATGTTACGCTCTATTTTTTTTGCTTTATTGAATTCTACTATTCAGTGGGAACAATATGAGCAATTTTTTTTGTGTTTTCCTGTGCTCACTGTTATCGCCTAAGCTTGCACGAAAATGCATTGTTTTTACAAATGCATGGTGTGCAAAAAATTAACCAAATGAGATATCAAAAAACTAAAAACAGGTTTGAAAAGAGCAGCTCCAACTCTGTAAATGGTGAAAGTTTCATTAAGATTTCACAAATATCAAAGGAAACGTTTTTCCGAGTAGCATCTGTGCTTAAAGGCACATGAAAGAGGAATATAGTTTGAGTTGTATCAGTAAGTTAGCTTTCTAAAACATGAAAAAAAAAATTAGCTTCTCTTAGTTTTCTGCACCAGCTCGCTGTGATATCATAAATGTTTTGATGACATCTGCTCAGGCCTAGTTAATTGTTTTATCGGTAAAGATGGACTACATTGTGTTGTAAAGGAGCCAAAGACTGAACTTGACAAGTTTCAACAAGTTTGACTAAGCCAGAATGGCCGAGGTGTTGAAATATGCTTTAAAATCTGCGATATCGCACTCACATACTCGCATAGGGCTTTCGGCGCGATATTCAAAACATGTAACTTTGACCTTATTATTTCCTTCTAATAACGTGTCACTGTGAAATGAACAAAAATATAGTTTTCAAAGAATTCTTTATCAGTCTTAAACTGATTCATTCTTTCTCTTTAGTGTGCCTGCTAACCACAAGCTCTGCTAACTCTGCTCTGCTAACTATGCCTTCTTTTCCCACTAGCTTTTCCCACTAGACCATCGCTGCCTTTCTTGAAGGTGTGGCTGTGATGACTGTCCCTGATGTGCCGTCATTTTCGGTCATTGAAGATGTGTTTCTGTTCTTGTCATGCGACAGAACACTCTTTTGAGATTTTGACACCACTGAAGAAAAAAAAGAAGGAAAGGGAGCATATCAGAATTAATTCACTGTAAACGTTTCGGAAACTTAGGTGCTCGGGTGTGGTGAATAGTAATAAAGTGACAAGTGTGCCTTCCATATATATCTCAGTGGAATTATCGAAGTTGTCACAATATTCATGAAATGCGTTAATTTATTTTGCATCCCACAATTTTTCCTTCCAGTGCTTCCGAATTGAAAAGGTCAGTTCACTGGTGTGGTTAGCCACAGAACAAACATATTTCATGTAGATATGGATATGGAGTCATAAATGGCAATACTGGCTTAGAACGACCAACATTGTAGCCTTTGAAATCTGAGCTTTCTTAAGTCTTCTCTCAGGGGGAGGGGAATTGGGAGGAGACCAATTGGGACATCGCCTAATAATAGCGGGATGACAATTTGCACACCAAAGGCACACTAGAAGATCCATCATGCCATTGTGATAACCTAACACACCCTAAGAATGCACATTCTTTAGCTGAAAGCACAACAGAAGCAATGTCTTGTAAGCTTGTTATGCTTCAAGCAACAGCGATCTCTTGAGACAAAGTGTTTGTGCTTTCTGCAATAACTGAGCACTTCTTGAACATGAACTGCATTGCTCAGGTGGTTCTCCTGACAGATATCAATAGAGTTGCAGGGCATGACATTGCAATTATAAGGTATAATGCCTGTAGCTGTAAGGTGTATGTGATAGTTTCATTAGTAGTAATTTCATTAGTAGTGCATCTGTTACATTCTTACTGTCTAAAAACATCGGAGCCAGTTCAGAGATGCCACACCAGGA